>NW_022103968.1:33683666-33699565 GCF_000313985.2 Echinops telfairi | reverse complement strand
TTTGCCTTGATGTTGCGGCATCAGATCAGGCTCAATTCCCACACTGTGTCTCCAGTGTTGTCCCCCCTAGGGCTATGGGTCAGTGAGGGATGTTAGACCCAGCATAATTAATTATACAATTGCTGCTACCATCATTTTCAAAACTCTCAGTGGTACGTGTTTGACTGCAGGTATCCAGTTATGGGAGGATCAAGCTTCTCCCTTGAGGCAGCTGGTGGTTTTGAACTGCTGACCTTTTGGTTGTAGCCCAACATGTAAGCCACCAGAGCACAGGCTGCAAATCTTCACTGGGACATGTAGCCCTTCATTCTCTCATGGAGCAACTAGTAGGTTTGAACCATAGACTTAGGTTCACAAACTACTACATAATCTGTACCATACCAGAAATATTTGTGGGCTTTTTGAGGGGGTTGGGGAGATTGTGAAGTGCTACAATTGTTAGTTCTAGTGAATGTGACATGCTCTTTGTCTGATCTGGGAATATTTCAAGGAAATGTTTTATCTTACCTTTAGATACTATCTAAAGATAGTATTTTACCTCTAGATATTTCCTAATATTTAATACCTAATTAGATATTAAATTACCTAATATCTTACAAATTTATTGGGTAATTTGGTATTACATAATAACACCAAATATTATTCTTAGTAATATTTACCGTATATACTCGTGTATTAGTTGTTTTCCAGCAACATTTTTAATGCCGTTTTTTGTGGTAAAATTAGGTGCCTCACTTTATATTTGTGTCGGCTTATACTCGAGTATATTTGGTACATGAAAGAAGGTGGGTATGAGAGAGTGTTCTCTAAAAATGTAAGTACATTTCATGTTTATTTTTGTTTGTGTTTAAATTTTAGATTCTAACACCTTTTTTACTGAGAAGATTGAAATCTGATGTTGCCCTTGAAGTGCCTCCTAAGAGAGAAGTTGTGGTTTATGCACCACTTTCAAAAAAACAAGAAACCTTTTATACAGCCATTGTGAATCGGACAATTGCGAACATGTTTGGATCTAGTGAGGTAGAATGAGAGTGATTTATATATATACTGTAAATGAGACTTTGCATAGAAAATATTTTCAGTCTTAAAATTCACACTTGAATTTAAGACTTCATAAAAGTAAATTTGTAATTAAGGCATAAGGCTTGTAATAAAAGTCTTAGTAATTCTGTGTTCCTACTTAATTTCAAGCTGTGTGTACTGTTGTTAGTAAAGCTGTTAGTACTAACTGCTTTCTCATCATTTACAGTCATTATAAATTTTGACATTGTTCTAGATTAACTCATGTTTGGATAAAATAAAACAAAAACAACATAGTCTGAAAGTCTGTACCAAGGGTGCTTTGCTCTAAATATGAAATCTCTCTGTAGGAGGTTATTGATAACCAAGAAAACTAGTACTCATTAAAAAAATAATCTCTTTATAGTCCTCTTATTATGATAGGGATAGAATGTGATTATCTTTTGTGTGTGTGTGTGTGTGTGTGTGTGTGTGTGTGTATGTGTGAGAGATGCTATCTTTCATACAAGTTCAAAAATATTTTGCCCATCTTTAATTTTCTCCACTGAAATATAGGTAGCAACTGGACTCTTGCTCATGTTGTCATAAGTGTTAAATTTCACACATTTGGATTTAATGATAAATTATGACTCCCTAATATGAAATTTGATGATTGGAAATTATGAAATTTGGTGATCAAAGACAATTTTTTTAGATACTAAAATACTTTTTGTGCACTAAAATATTTATCTTATTTTGTTTCTATTTTAAATTTAAAGGGTATAACTTATTAAACATATTTGTTGTTTAGAAAGAAACAGTTGAGCCAAGTCCCACTGGCCGACCAAAACGGCGAACAAGAAAATCAATAAATTACAATGAGTCAGATGATTCCCCTAATGAATTGGAAAAATTAATCAATCAGATGCAACCAGAAGTGGACCGAGAAAAGTGTGTATGGGTAAAAGTAAATTAAAATATTCTTTAAGTGTGGTATTCAAATTTCTCATCTTTATGGATTATGTGTTTGGTAGAGCTGTTGTGGAAGTGAATATCCCTATTGAATCAGAAGTTAATCTGAAGCTGCAGAATATAATGATGCTACTTCGTAAATGCTGTAACCATCCGTATTTGATTGAGTATCCTATAGACCCGGTCACTCAAGAGTTTAAGGTGAGTAACAATTAATAATTTAATTCTTTACATTTCTGTAAACATATTGGGAAAAATGCTATCGGCATGCCTTACTTTATTGTATTTCACATTAATGCGCTTTCTATACAATGCATTTTTAATGACATTCTGGCAGTCGTGCGTCAGACAGTGCTATTTTTTCCTGCAGTGTGTTCTCACTTTGCAGCCCTGCGTCACATCTTGGTAATTCTCATATTGTTTCAAACTTTCCCAGAATGCTAATCCATTTTTAATTGATTCTATAGTGTAGTGTCAACCAATGGGAAACCCCAAATTTTGTGCAATTCACTTTATTGCTATTTGCTTTATTGCGGTGTTTTACAAATCAAACTGCAATGTCTGAGGTAGCCTATATTTTGTTTAAAATCTTGTTATTTAAAATCAGTATTGTTTTATTTGCTCTATGAAGATTTTAGTTCCTTTACCAGTAAACTAGCACCATATTCAAACTAAAAGAACTAAGGGGCAGTTAGGTTTTTTTTAATATTGTGTTGTTTAATTGAAAGTGTATTCAGTTTTGCCGTGTGAACTTCAGCTTAGACACAATAATTTTATACTGGTGTTCTCGTACCTAAAACTTTTGGGAGAAGGCTGAGAGGATAGATGAGTATAAATATAGGTAATTTTGTGTATGTATGGCTATTGCTTTCACCGAATGTCTTCAGAAATTGTAAAACAGGTCAGTTTTAAAGTTTCATATTTAGACTTTTTGGTATTGAATTTGAGCTGTTCACAAGGTTTTCAATAAATCATTAGTAATTATATTGATTGCCTTTTTTTTTTTTTTTAAAGATTGATGAAGAATTGGTGACCAGTTCTGGGAAATTCTTAATACTGGATCGGATGCTGCCAGAACTGAAAAGCAGAGACCACAAGGTACAACTTTTGCTTGGAATTTTGACTGTCCATTTTTTATCACTCACTGTTTATACTAAAATGTACTTAAATTTCAGGTACTTCTTTTTTCACAAATGACAAGAATGTTGGACATTTTGATGGATTACTGCCATTTTAGAAATTTCAAATTTAGCCGCCTTGATGGATCCATGTCTTATTCAGAGAGAGAAGAAAATGTAAGGTTCCTTATGTTGTACAGGGTTTTTGTAAGTCCTATCGAGATATCTGAGATGGTGTTCCCAGGTAAATTCCCTATTTGATAGAAAGGTAGAAAACATGAACTCTGGCAGGGTCCAAAATAGATAAGCATTTGATTTAATACTAATACACCTTGAAGTTTGATTCACAAATTATATACAGTGCCTGGCATAAAATTACCTAATAACCACTTACCCATCATCGTCAAAATATTAGACTAACAGAAACATTTTTTTTTTTCTTTCAGAAACCTTTTTTGTGCTAACTCTTCCCATAGCACTTCACTATGGGAACTTTCAAATGTGCACATAGAAAGCATTTCATAACAACTCCTTGTATCTGTCTATAACCCCTAGAAACTACCATTGATGCTTTACTGACAGGTTTATACATGTATGCCCAGTAAGCTATTGTACACAGCAATAGCCCGTTGAGCATATATGTGATATAATCTGTTAGAACATTATCAATCATGCCCTTGGCATCATTTTTCCACTTTTACATATATGTCATAAACATAGATAGCCTATTCTATGTTTTGATGTGCTTCCAAATTAACGAGTGTACATTTCTCTTTATTGCACATTTCTCTGTAAACATGTAACTGTATTTGTTAGTTCATTTTGTCCATTTGCTTGCATAACCTCTGGTGAAAAAAATTACCGTATATACTTGTGTATATGCCGAGTTTTCAGCACATTTTTAATGCAGTTTTTGTGGTAAATTAGGTGCCTCGGGTGGTTTTCTTTCGTTTTATTGGGGACTCTTAAAACTCTTGTTAAAATCCATACATCGCTTGCATCAGGCGAATTTTTTACATATTTTGCCTTCATTCTTTTCTCGACATTTATTTTCTGTTGAGCCTTTGCTATCAGCTCCTCTTTTTTTTGCCCCCTCATCACCCCTTACTAGATTATAAATTTTTAATATTTTCATATCTCACACCGACTGATGTCTCCCTTGCCCCATGTTTTCTGTTGTGCTTACTCCTAGTTAAGGTTTTCGTCATAAAATAGATTTTTTTTTGCAGGGAAAATGACGTTAATATAAAGTGGGTTTTTTTGCAATAGTGGGCTAAATCTTTGACAGCTGTGATTAAGCAGTTCCCTCCGTTTTGTAGTTTCTCAATTCCTTCCTGTGTTGGCATTGTTTGCGTTTAGATACACAGCTTCAACACAGACCCAGAAGTGTTTCTCTTCCTAGTGAGCACACGAGCTGGTGGTCTGGGCATTAATCTGACTGCAGCAGACACGGTTATCATTTATGACAGTGATTGGGTAAGTATCTGTAGATATTCTTATGTATTTCTGGCTCCATAAATTATTTTTCTCATAAATTTTTTAATAGTTTTATAGCCATATAATTGACATGTAATGCACTTCAGTAGTTTAATCACCTCAAGAAGTTATGCAATATCACAGTTTTTAGAACATTTTCCTCATTCTTGTAATCATTGTTATTAGCCTCCCATTTCCCCTAACCTCCCCTGCCATACCCCCAAGGAACCATCAGTCAAGTTACATCTCTATAGATTTACCTATCTTTAATTTCATATACTGAACAACATTAAAAAAAAACAACTATGCAACAATAACAAAAGTAAAGCAGACAAAAACCTCAATTAAAAAAAAGAATATTAACAAATTTTAAATGTATCACAAAACAGATCAAATGAGAGGGCACTAAATTTTAACCTAACTGCATCTGTAACCGTCCACTTTCTAAGCATTTTGCTTTATAGCAAAACTAGTCACATCCCTGGTCCCTGGTCAGGGGTTTAACCAGGGCCTTAATTCACTTGTATTTCTCATTTATAGATACAGTTTTAACTGAAAGCTTTAAAATGGATCAAAAGAGGGATAATGGTATTAACAGTTTGACCTAACTTTGTCTACTATAATAGATTTTACAGTGCTCCCTGCATGTTAACAGATTTGTTCCACTGTTATCAGAGGGAATTCATTCACCAGAGGCTGTATGTATGGACCCTGCAAACAGATGTTGGGCTCTTACGGTCATACATAGCCTTCTTCAGTCCAGCAGTTCACAGTTGAAGCTCGGGTGCCTTTCCTCCTTTAGATTTGGATTATATTGTTTTCAATCCTTGGATCACAAGGCTGGTTGGTGTGCTTCTTCCATGTGGATTTAGTTGTTGCCACCTTAAAATGGCTGCTTGTTTGAAAACAAGTCTTTAAGACCCCCGACACACTATTCTTTCTGATACCGGTGCACCTTCTAGTTTCCTCAGTGCACTTTGCTATAGCACCCATATTTTTAGTGATCTCTTCATGAGGGCAAACATCACTAGGGCCGTGTTATAAGAGCGAATTGTTCTTACATTGGGGCTTGAATTAAGTGCAAACCCTTATTCATGCATGCATGCTTTCTATATGCCTGGTTCACCTTAGAGGTGTCATTGTCAGTTGATGTTAAAGAACATTATCATCCCCCTGGAACACCGCGTTCCCTGCCATCATGTCAAAACTGACTGCAGAGCCACCCTGTAGGGCAGGGTGGAACTGTCCTGAGGAAGTGTATTGTTAGCACGTGTTTATTTTCATTCTGAATTTTTAATCTCAGAAAAGGCACCAAATACTATTTAAGAACCATTTGGGGATTTTTTTTGCATATAAACAACTTGAATATGTTCCTTCTGGGACATTAAGGCCCCCCCCCCCCCGATTATTAGGATATGATATGATAATTTTATCTGAAGCTTCAAAGTTAAGACACCTATGATAAGCTTATTAGATAATGTATTTTGACTTTATCCATAGATCACAAATTGAAATTAATTTGAACCTAATACTGTTGTTATAGTATTTTCTTTCTTAATTTTTAAGAATCCCCAGTCTGATCTTCAGGCCCAGGATCGATGTCATAGAATTGGTCAGACAAAGCCAGTTGTTGTATATCGCCTCGTTACAGCAAATACGATTGATCAAAAAATTGTAGAACGAGCAGCTGCTAAAAGAAAGTTGGAGAAGTTGATCATCCACAAAAGTAAATAACAGTAATTTTTGCATGAACTATCTCTTGTATACTATGAATTTTTGTTATTTTTATAAAGGAAATGCTCTCATTGTCACCAAAACCACCCCCAATAAACCCAGACGTATGGTGATCATTTAGGAAAGAGTAGATCTGCTCCGTAGGTTTCTAAAACTTAAGTTTTTAAAGGAGTGTGACAGCCTCATCAGTCTCCTGCAGAGAGCTGGTGGTTTTAGAAATACCAGCTTTGTCATTAGCAGCCTCTAGTGCAACTGAGACTCCTGTATGTATCCTCGTCATAGGATGCATTTATGTTTAACCATACGAAATTACCGTTTATACTCGAGTGTAAGCTGTGTTTTTCAGCACATTTTTAATGCAGTTTTTGTAATAATAGGTGCCTCGGCGTATATTTGGATTGGCTTATCCTCGCGTATATATGGTACCAAACTGTCCAAAGTGGGTAAACCATCTGCATAGTAAGAGAGTTTTGGTTGCTTTCACCCAAAGATGAATGAAGGTTTATAATGGTTTTGTCTTTTTTAAAATTGGTTTTGTCTTTTTTAAAAATGTGGTTTATTCTTACAGCTTTTAATTGTATGATAATTATGGCTTCACAAGAAGTGTTAATGTTTTGAATTTATTGATAATTTTTTCTAGATCATTTCAAAGGTGGCAAATCTGGGTTAAGTCAATCTAAGACCTTCTTAGATCCCACAGAATTAATGGAACTATTAAAATCTAGAGATTATGAAAGGTAAGATTGTAATTTTAATTTTAGAAAAAATAATTTATTGCTTTGATTTATTAATATAGTCTTTTAACATTTATTTTTAAAAATAATTTTGTTAGAGGCTCATATAACAATTCTATCAAGCACATTTGTACATACATATCTTACCCTCCTCGTGTTCTAAACATTTTCTTTCTGTTTGAACCCTTGGTATTAGCTCCTCCTTTTCCCTCCGTTCCCCGACCTCGTGACCCCTTGAAAAGGATAAATGTTTATTTTCATATCTTATAGCGACTGCTGTCTCCCTTCTCCCAAGTTTCTGTTGCTCTTCCTGTTCGGGTGAGTGTGAGTGAGAGAGAGATGTTGATCATTGAGATTGGCTTCCCCTTTTCTCCCACTTCTCTCCCACATTCCCCCTACACTCCTGGTATTGTTACTCCCATTTCTATTCCTCAGGGGTTTGTATGTCCTGGAGTCCATGTGTTAAGAGCTCTTGTCTGTACCACTATACATAATTCCGGTCTAACTTGATTTGTAAGGTAGAACCGGGGTCATGAAATCTGGGGGTGAGGAATCCTCAAGGAACCGGAGAAATATTGTGTGTTTTGTCGGTGCTATACTGTACCTGGCTGACCCTTCCTTGTGACCCTTCTATGTGAGGATGTCCAATTATCTGCTGAAAAGTTTTGGGTCTCCACTCTGACCTCCCTCATTTTCAACAATATGATTATTTGTTTTTTATTTTATTGTTTATAGGGAAGTTAAAGGATCAAGAGAAAAGGTTATTAGTGATAAAGATTTAGAGTTGTTGTTAGATCGAAGTGATCTCATTGGTAAGTATCTTGTGTCTTTTTAAAATGGAAACTGAAATGCATACCTAACAGATAATTCTATGAACTCACATTAAGTATATAATAATACAACAATATTTAACTCATTGGCATTTTAAAATGAGATCTGAAGCATTATTACATTATAATCCTTCGTTCATCTTTTTCTGAGACTATTTTTAAATATATCTACTATGTCATTATTAACATTTAAAAGAAATGACACAAACTTTAGTATCATTGGTTTAATTACGTATCTAATCTTTTTCTGTTTCAGTCAAGATCCAAATTTCATAGACTATGTTACTTTCTGTAACATTCGTACATCTTTGTTTTTGCCGTGCCTTTAATTTGTTGGAGACACTGATTTATTTGGCTTATAAAATACCCCACGTTTTGGAATTGGCTTTGCGATGCCCTTTAGCTTTTCTGTAGTTTTCTGTATATCTCACTTGAAGTTAAATATGCATAGGTTTACATTCCTGTCTTTATCAAAATGATCAGCGCTTTGTTCTTTTACATTGTGTTTAGGAGACATGTCTGGCTTTATTTTTAGTGAGCTAAGATTGGTTGATAGGTTCTGCCTGATCTTAATATAAGTTCCCCGTCAACTTTTATTTTACCTTATGGTTTTAACATCCATTATTTTCTAAAGGGTTGTAAATTGTAGATTTTATTCAGTTATTTCTTGATGAACTAGACTATATCCAATTTTAGATGCCTTATAGCAACTTACAATGGTGACCAGTGATTCTTTTTACTAATTTTTTAAATACCATAAGCTCAAGAATTTTGTATATTTGATGTGTTGCCATATAAACACAATTGTTAATATTTTCTCACATTGTCTCACGTGGGCATCTCTGCTATAGATACAGGATTGTTTGATAGCTTAAATTTGTGGTGTAATAACATGCCCTTATAACATGCATGTAATAACATGCATCTTATAAATTACCCGCCCCAAAACCTTTGTCATTTTTCCTAAGAGCCTTTGTTTCCTTTATTTCTTCTATTTTGTGACTGGCTGAAAAAACTTTTTTTTTGCTCACAACATGAAGAGACACAGACACATTTGACCAATAAATACTGCTCAAGGAATGATAAAATTTTAGAACTTTAAGAACCTAAAAAAAAGCCTTAATAATTTGTGTAGTTCTGACCTTAACAAAGATAAAGGAGAGGGAAAATGTAGCTAATTTTCTCTTAGCCTAGCAACTACTAAAAATGATAGAATTTGGAATCATTTTACTTTTTCCTATGAAATGATTCTGACAAAGATTATCAGTGAGTGCTAAAAAATAGGTAAAAATTATGAGTAAATAGTATAATTACATGATACAACTTCATTGCCTATTAATTCAACTAGTAAAGTAAAACAGTTGTATTAATAACTTATTGTATTAATATGATGGATAGTACCTTAAATGAGTGACCAAACTTAGAAACACTGTTTTACCACCTGATGATTGAATATGAAGTACACAGCATCACTTATTATTCCTGTTAAAAGTTTTTCTTGGGTTATAATCAAGTATTTAGAACTAATTTCCAGTTTGTAAGAAATACAGGGAAATGTGGAACAAGAGCTAAATGATAGCATCAAGTATACAGACAGAATTTTTTATCAGACAACTTGCTTGGACTCTTCAAAAGTTCATTGTCATGAGGACTGATTTAAACATAAACAGTGATTTAAAAAGATGTAATCAAATGTAATCAGTGAACCTTATTTGAATCCTGGTTTAAAAAGTGTTGTAGGTGCTAATGTGTAGGGCAAGTGGAGAAATTTGAGTGTAGATAAGAGCATTACAAGGTGTGATTGTAGGTTTGAAAGACAATATTGTTTATCATAGGAACTGAATGCCAAAGTCTTTTGGGAAGTAGTATACTATAAGCCACTTGTTAAGCTGTAATATGTAATAAATGTATATTTCTAAATAATAAGGTTTATAAGCTTAAAATCACAAAATTATTTTGAAGACAAAGATAATGTTCAAAATCATTACTATTTTACAACACATCTCACAAAATATAGTGCAAAAAACTATGTATAGTGTGCAATTATGTATCCTTTTCAACTTTGTTCATTCATGCTATGTGTAATTTTTTTTTATACCCAGTAATATCTATACCATAATAGTATGCAAAACATTTCATTTCTAAATTTAGTTGTGTTCTTAGGTCAAATAAAATTTTGTATATTCTGAATAAAAGTTCTATATCAGACAAGTTTTTTGCAAATATGCTCTCTATAAGCAAAGATAAAAAACAGTCCACCCCAAATGGTTGCAACATTTTAAGACAGGAATAGTGGTTTTAGGGTTAATTTTTAAATTTAAACTTTTTTAAGTACTTGTTTTAATATTTTCCCCTCAGATAAAATGAATACCTCAGAACCTATTAAAGAGAAGATGGGGATTTTCAAGATTCTAGAAAATTCTGAAGATTCCAGTGCTGAATGCTTATTTTAAATTGGAACTAAGATATGACTCTAAGATATTATTGTTTACATATAGTTTATCACCCATATTGGTTTTGAAATCCAGATTGTCTACATCATTTTTTAAATTACAATATCAGTTTTATACTGTAACTCATACCATTGCATATAAACCTAAAGATGGTAATTTTCTCAGCCTTATTAAGAGCATAGAGCTTTTATATTAAGGTTAAATTTTCATTTAAGTTTTGAGACTCGGTTACAGGTTTATGTGTACTTAAAACTGCTGCCAGATTTACAGTCTTCCTGTGGAAGTTGAGTAAATGTTACTTTCTTTTAGCAGTGCAGTTCCTAGGTTTTGGTACTTCAGTTATGGCATAGGTTTTGATGGGGAGATTGGGATTATGTTTTATATTGAAATAAGAAATTATGTGATTTTAGGATTTATCTCTATAAGATAATTTACAAAATAAATGTTAATTGTAAGATTTTATCAGATTCATTTTTTTAATAGAATAATAAAACAGTTGACTGACAGTGAGATCCAACATTATACTGACTTGTTTTATTCACTACAACAAATCACGTACATTAGATAAAAATGTCAATTAGACTTTGAATTAGTAATGTAAAGGAAACTGAAAGCGTAGTCTTGACAAAAGACCAAAAATTGAAAAAATGGTTGTACATCATGTAAAACAAGAATAGAACAAGTATAATTCCTAAAATTAGTGGGAAGAGAGCTAAATTGAATCAGAGATGATAACAAGACTGAAGGTATAAGTCATATAAAAAGTCTAATAGAGTAGGGTAAGGCCACAGAACACACGATCCTACATGAGAAGAGAAGGGAAATCCTGAATGTACTCTGGAAGAAGGGAAATATATTTCCTGAATGCGTTTTTTTGGGTGATTATCTCATAGATAACTGTTGGCAGTATATTTAAATGTAGACCTGCTTTTCTTTGCCTAGGATAATAGGCGTAGGACTCAGACGAAACCAAACTAGGGCAACTGAGACAAAGCATGCCTGTGGAGTGTCTGCTAGACTAGATTACAGCAGAGAACTCACCCTCTGCCCTGCCCTTAAGCGCGTTTTTGTTTCTCCTTGGTCCCAGAAGGCCTACCAGTCTCTGGATGCACTTATTCCAAATACCCTACCCTTCCAATGCTCAGGTACTCCCACCCCTAACCATGTGTTAATACCACTTAGCCCTCTGCCATCTGTATCAGGACAGTGCCTGAGAAGGCATAGGAGCAGAGTTCCCCAGGCATGTTTGTGGGAGTAGGGTGTGAATGGAGGAAGAAGAAAGCCTGGGGCGTGACATAATCACATCATCTGACTCGGCAGATAGTACCATTAGAATAGTTGAAAACGACCGTCAATACAGATTGGTGAAATAATGGGAATTACAAATGTGAAGCACATGATAACATCGGGTGATCATGTAGCACTAGAATTTACCATTTAGGACTAAAACTGATTCTCAAATTTTATTTAAATACATTAGAGTCATGGATAGTGTTTTCTGTAATTTCATTTCAGGATTATTAGCAATTACATTTATGGTAGATTAAACAATTCAGAGCTTTCTGAATCAAAGAAATCACCCAAAACACTGGCATGATAGTTTGAAAATAACTCATATTGGGAACCCTAGTAATGAACTTAGAGAATTAGAGCCAAAGTTATATAGGAAACTCTGCCATTTAGTCCTCAATAAATGAATAGGAAAATGAATAATGTAGCTTAAAGCTTTCGAAGTTAAAACACTGAGGACAACAATAGGAATATTAGCACAAAAGGTGGGTCGTTATGCTGTTAAACTGCTTAGATTGTGACTTTTTTACTTCTAAAGAATGAGTGCAGAAAGTTTTGAAAACTTAAAAGTTCCAGACAAAAATTTCAAAGTCTATTACATCTGAGCAAGCAGGTGATGGAAGTGGAAATAGTGACAATCCTGGCCTGGATTCTTATTCACCACCCAAACCTGTTGATAATCACCACCACCCCACACAAACCGTAAAATAGAGAATGATGCAGTCAGTATTAAAGGTGAAAGGAATACATAGAGCCACAGCGCCAAAAGAATTGGTTATTAGTCAATTTCAAGAGGTAGCATAAGATCAGGGACCAAAGGTGTGGAAGAAAGAAGTTCAAGATGCACTGATGAAAAAGAAGGGTCCAGAAAGGACAAATACCAAGTGAAATATTTCAATAAACTGTGCTAGAGGTGCTCACTAATCTCTGCTAGGAAATTTGGAAGACAGCAGCCTGGCCAACATTAAGAGACCTATGTGTTTCCTTTCCAAAGAAAGATGATCCAACAGAATGCAGAACATTTTTAACCTTAATTCATATTGTTAATTTTTATTAAAAGTAGTTCAGAAGCAATTGCAGCAGTACATTTGACAGGGCACTACCAGAAATTCAAGCTAGATGCAGAAGAGGCCTTGGAATGTGGAATATACTGTCAGACATCAGACACACCTTGGCTTCATACGGGTTCCAACCGGCTCAATGGCACCTAACAACAAAGGCTGAGCAGACAATCCAAGAACCTGAACGATAAATGTGGCTTCAAGTTTGGGGGAAGGCTCATTAGCAGCTTGTGTGATGCAGATGATAGTCTTGCTTGTTAAAGCAAAGAGGACTTGCAGCACATACTGGTGAAGATCAAATCCTACAACTTTTAGCCTGGTGATAAAGCTTATTGTGCCAACCTGACTAATAAACACGTGGGTTAATTGAAGGGTGGAGAGAGAAATGGCTTGGTGAACTCCCCTTTCTAGTTCTTGGGTCTCGTTTTCTGATGGTCCGCCCAGATTGCAGCTAGCTGCCTTGGCCAGTTTCCTGCTTCAGCTGGTGGCCAGGCTCACTTCCTGCAAGACATCCCTGAAGAGAAGCCACATGGACCTACCCTGATGCAGCTCTGGGTGCTGGAGCAGCCGTGTGTAGACCCTTGCCAGCGCTGCGATGCTTACACATTCACTGACTCGGCTTTCCTCCTGCAGTCTGCATCACTGCGTCTGTTTTGTGAGATGGAGGAGGACTTTGGATTGGTGTCGGACACATGGGCTAATGTTGGACTTTTGGGCTTGGGCAGCACTGGGTTGGGATGTTTTCTTGATGTGTACTTAACCTTTATATAAAACTCTTATACACATGAGTTTCTGTGGATTTGTTTCTCTAATGTACCCAGACTAACACACATGGACTAACACGTATAGATTAAAAATTATTGAGTCCATTCTAACAAAGACCCTGTAAGACAGTAGTACTACCCTTTAGGTCAGCGGTTCTTCACCTGGGGGTTGAACGACCCTTTCACAGGTGTCGTCCAATTCATAACTAGCAAAATTAGTTATGAAGTAGCAATGAAACTTTTATGGTTGGGGAGGGGGGTGTCATCACAACATGACCTGTATAAGGGTTGCAGCAGGGGTCCTCAGACTTTTTAAACGGGGCCAGTTCACTGTCCCTCAGACCCGTTGGAGGGCCGGACTATAGTTAAAAAAAGCAAACAGCAAATTCCTATGCTTTTTTCATATAACATTTTAAAGTAAAACAATCGGGGCAGAAACACTTGGTGGGCTGTGTGTGGCCCGCGGGCTGTAGTTTGAGGACCACTGGGTTGCAGCATTAGGAAGGTTGAGAACCACTGCTTTAGGGTCTCGAGACAAAAACTATGGTAGCAGGTGTCCTTATCGTTTTCCCATGGATCACCTGGTAGAGTTGAACAGCTTGTGGTTAGTATCACTGAACAGAAAATAGTGAAATTCCCAAGGATTAAATTTTACTTAGATCCACAATCAATACTCAAGTAGCAACCAAGAAAACAAGCAATATGATGCTTTAGACAAATCTGCCACAAGACTAAAGTGCTAAAAGCAATGATGTTACTTTTAGGCCTAGAGTTATCTAATCCCTGATATGGTCTTTTCAGTCTCCTTATATGCATGTGAGGAGCCCCGGTGGTATAGTGAATGAGGAGTTAGGCTGTGAACTTTAAGGTTAGCAGTTTGAACCCAACCACTCTGAGAAAGGTGAGCTTCTTTAAAGATTTACCGCCTCGACCACGCAGAGTTATGCTCTGCCTTATCGTTCTGGAGTTGAGTTGGGATTGACTCTGTCAGTTTTGGTTATGCATGAAAGGATTAAGAATTTGAGAAAAATTGATGCGAAGAATATTGACTATGCCATGGACCACTAGAAGTACGATCCAATTGTAAAATTGTATTGGAAGAAATACAGCCAGAATACTTCTTAAAAGGGAAGATGGTGAAACTTCATCTTTTGTACTTAAGATATCTTACAAGGAAGGGTTAATTTCTTGGAGAAGGAAATCATGCTTGGTAACAGAGGGTCAATGAAAGAGGAAGGCAACTATTGGTTGCAACCATGGGCTTCAACATAGCAACAATTGTGAGGATGACAATTGGGATGTATTTCATTCTATTGTATACTGGCACTTTGAGTCACTGGAACTACAAGTATCACAGAGAATTTGCATGCAACCATTGTGGAGACATTTAAACATGTTTTTGGAATAAACCTACACATGGATGAACTGGAACCTTAATTACAATACTTTTTGGCTTACCTTCGTATTGATATGAATAATGCACAATTTATAGACCAAATAGTGACTTTAATAATTACATCTATTTTTCATTCTCCAGTTATAAAAAAAAAAAATAAGATGGCTTTGTGTATACTCTATTTTGGCATAAACTCTGCCGTGGTGTTGCATGGATGTTGAGCAGTGTAGGAAGTCCAGGTTGACCTAGGAGAGGAGTACTCTGGAAGAATCATCTCCCGGTAGTTGGAAAAGCTAACTGAAGGCTTAATAGATCCTAGTGTGCACGTTCTGGGCAAAGGAAATCGGGGGTGGGTTGGATGACATTACCTTGGTCCATTCTTATGGCTGGCAAGTGAAAGTGTCTTCTTGCCTAGGGTCTCCTAGTTTCTGTTCCTGTTCCTGGTACAAGACATGTTCAGCCACAAAGTGAGGTGGAAGAACCCTCATGAGCCTGTGGAATGTTGGGCTGGAGAGGAGCATTGAAGACTTCAGAAAGAAGCCCAGTGGAGGTCTTGAGGGAAACTAACAATGTTCTTTATCAATGACCCAGCGGACCATGTCTTCTCATGTTGACCATGGACGCATGTCATGAGCGGCCAAGTACTTCCTGTGGTAGGGACTATCAGCCTTTGGTTGAGGAGGGAGGGTTTGAAATGCTAATGTTTCTTTATTGTGTGTGTAGATGCATAATTGCGTATACAATGTGGGCACAAAAAACAACTCGCTACCATTGAGTTTATTCCCAAAGTCCTAATACTTTTCTTCCCAGGCTTTGTTTGCATGTTTTCAAGTGAGATAGTCATTAGATGGTTTTGTGGTTCATTTTCTCATTGTTAAAAAGCAAATACCACCCCTTCCCCCCAACATGAAGTTTACTTACTTCAGAACAGTTCACTTGTTCAAAGAGACATCGTGGACATGGCCTCATATACCCCTGTGGACTCTGCATTCTTTGCTGTCACTTCAGGGGACTGTATGTGTATGGTCAGCCTCACTGACATGAGAGTTCCTGCCAAGGGCCATGCGTGCAC
>NW_022103968.1:33657891-33683484 GCF_000313985.2 Echinops telfairi | reverse complement strand
CTGCCATACCCCCAAGGAACCATTAATTCAGTTCCTGTCTCTCTAGATTTACCTATCCTGGATTTCATATACATAAAACATTAAAAACAAACAGCCAGTGACACTAGTCCTTGACAAATCAACAGGTCTTATACAGGAAAGAGAGAAGAGCCTTACTGGAAAACCAAGACCAGACCAGGAGAAGGGAGAATCTAGTTTTCAGAGGAGGCACTGATATTTCTGTTGATGGGTATGGTGGGCAAATAGGGAGTAGCAGCCTCTCTTTAGGAAGGGATACTAAACAATAATTGTAGGGAACCCAAGGGGGAGTAAGCCCAGAAAATATTAAAACCTATAACATTTAAAATGAATCATAAGGGACATCCAATGAGATGGTGCTAAATATTAACCTAATGTCATCTGCAGCAATCTACTTCTAAATGAATTGTGCGTAATAAGGCTATCCACATCCCTAGTCCATGGTCAGAGGGGATTCACCAGAGGCTTAATCTACTTGTATTTCATCTCCACTTAAAAAAAAAAACCAAAAACTGAAACAGCAAAGGGAGATAAATAATAAGATAGTGCATTTCAACCTAACTATGCTTGCCATAATCAACTTTACAATGCTCTCTGTCTGATAACGGGGCTTTCATATCCCTCAACTAGGGAGGGAAGTTTAATCCTTTTGTGGACCCTGCAGATAGATTCTGGGTCTCTAATGCCATCCATGGCAGTCTGCAAATCCGTTGTTTGCAATTAAGCTCCGCTGCCATTCCATCTTTTCTCACTGCCATCAAGTCAATGCTGACTCAGCGATTCCCTGTGGGTTTCGGAGACTGTGCTTATAGGAGTAGAAAGCCCCGTCCTCTGTGGAACTGTTGTGGTTTCGAACTGCTGGCAATGCAGATCGCAGCCCAAGGTGTAACCTCTATTCCCTCCTTTAGATTTAGATTATATTATTTACAGTGCTTGGATCACACAGGCTAGTGTGGTTCTTCCATGTGGACGTAGTTGATGCCTCACTTGGATTCATGCCTGCACTTTTGACCGCGGCTGATGATTGTCCATGATTTCCGTTGTGTAGGCATCTCTTGGTATAGCTCTCATCTATTGTGATTTCTTTGTAAACACGCTGTTAGATGTCGTTGAGTTGGTTCCGACTCATAGCCACCCTATGTGCCGCTCCATTGCCCGGTCATGCACCTTCCTCACTGTTGTCCTGACGTTTGAGCCCATGGTCGGCAGCCACGGTATCAATCCATCTTGTTGCGGATTTTCTTTTCTTTACCAAGCATGATATCCATTTCCACTAACTGGTCTCACCTGATCACATGTCAAAGTACATGAGACAAAGTCTCACCATCCTTGCCTTTAAGGAACTTTCTAGCTGTAGATTTGTTCTTTTGGCAGTTTGTGGTACTTTCAATATTCTTCGTCAGTGCCATATGTAAACATCGAACCCCTTTAAAACTATCAACATGTTATGAAATATTCGTTATTTAATGATTTGTATATCCAAAGAAATTCTATACTACAGCCTAAGGGGGAGCACTAGTGGCACTGTGGTCAGCACGGGACTGCTAACTCAAGGTCAGTGGGAGGCTTTCTGCTCCCATGAAGATTTACAGCCTTTGAGACCCTCTGTAGAGTATGAGTTATAATCAAGCCAGCGGCTGTGGTTTTATAAAATAGCAGTTTGTAAAATGATTTCCTTGACTATATTTCACTTATCATTGATAACACTTTTTTTGGTTGTTGGCTTTTAAAAAAAATCGTTTTATTAGGGGCTCATACACTCTTATCACAATCTATACATACATCAATTATGTAAAGCACATTTGTACATTCATTGCCCTCATCATTCTCTAAACATTTGCTCTCCACTTAAGCCCCTGGCATCAGCTCCTCATTTTTTCCCTTCCCTCCCCGGCTGATGGTTTGGAACTGCAGACCCATGGTTAGCAGCCCTACTTATAATGACTATGGCACCAGTGCTCACTTCTTGATCTATAAGATGATGAACATGTCCTAAACGATGGTCACAATATTAAAATGATTATTTTAGTAGCCATATAATTGACTCTGATCATGGGAACCCTGTGTGTGCCAGAGTAGAGCTATATCCTGAAGGGATTCAGTAGATGATTTCTTGGAAGGGGATCACCAGACATTTCTTCCAAGGTGCCTCTAGGGGGCACTCGACCCTTCAGCATTTGATGTAGCACTTGAGTTACTATTTTACATCAATCATACTGTAGTCTATAGTATGGAGCAATATCTCTCAAATCCACAAGAGGGAGAGCTTTGCTCAAGTATATTCAGTTTGTGGCTTATTGTAGCTACCTATATCAGGGATCAGGAATTATTATTTTTAATAGGAATGAACAAACACCTCCCCCCTCCAATGCCGCTCCATTTCTAAATTTGACCTCTATTGTTTCCTCTGCCTATGACAAGTTTGAAGTAAAGATGTCTCAATTTACCTTTATTCTTTTATTTTAGGTAAGCATTTTTTCTTTTTATAAATTTGATTCACTGGCATAAGTTTTCCTACTCATTTAACAAGGAAAATTTTACATTTGTTCATTTAAACCTCTGAATTCACTCATAATATCTCATTACTCTCCTCCTCTGATCAATATGTTTCCTTCAGTAATTCAGTATTATATGAAAAGGTTCCTTGCCCCTAACCATTCCTTTTTTGCCCTGTGCAAGTGCTTTATTGTCTGCAGGTTTTGCAGGCAGATGCCTGTCTTCCTTAGTTATTTGAAATATGGATACTGTAAAGAGTGAATTTAAAATTGTTTTTCTTCCCCCTACAAACTAATAGGTGCCTCAGATTGAGGATGGTGTTTGTAAAGTGAGAATATGTGAATAGGGTATTGGGAAAGCCATAATTAAACTAACTAGGGTTGGATGATCAATTGAAAAAGGACAGAGATTTATAAATTATCAAGGGCTCATGAGGGAGAGGGGAGCAGGGAGGGAGGGGAAAAATGAAGATCTAATGCCGGGGGCTTAAGTGGAGAGGAAATGTTTTGAGAATGCTGAGGGCAATGAATGTACAAATGTGCTTTACACAATCGATGTATGGATGGATTGTGATAAGAATTGTATGAGCCCCTAATAAAATGATTAGAAAAAAAATCAAAACAAATAAATGATATGAAAACCAAAAAAAGGAAAAGAACAGAGAAGTGATATGTTGATATGGGTAAGTGACAAGACTGACCTTGCTGCTTCTAGAGGAATATCTGAGTAGATAATGTGTCAAACATGATCTCCTTTTTGAAAGACAGAATCTTTTTTTTTAATAAGAACACCAAACATACTTTCTTAGCATAGAAAAGCAGCTGTCACAAGGCACAGCCGGTGGAAATGTACATTGGCAGGAAAGGGTTAGGGTTGCAGACAAATACAGGTTTTCTTTCTTGTCACCTTGGCAGGTAGCCATGGGGGTGTAAAGTGACATTCTGTAGCAGTAGGTAAGGTAGCTCAAGAGCAGTGGTATGCAGCACACGACCACAAAGACGCCAGGAAGGAGCGCCAAATGTCTAGGGCAGACGTGGAAGGTCAGTGCAATCCTAAGAAGCCAACACTTGAACTTGATATCACTTCCAAAAGAGCTTTCTCAAGTCTTGTGCACACTAGTCTTATGTGACAAAAAGGTGGTTGCTAAGAGTTGTTTCCGGATATGACAGTTGTACAGTACCTTTTCAATCTGTCATTTCGTTTTCAAATTTTTCCATTAAAAATGACCTGCATGGAAATTTTGGAATTTATATTTAAGCAATTCTGTTGGAAGAGTTTACCATAGAAGGATAGAGATAGCTGTTAGGTACCCGTCTCGTCAACTCTGCCGCACAGGGACCCTTGTACAACAGGACAAAACACTGACTGGTCTGTGTCATCCGCACAATTGTTTCTATTGCTGCAGCCACCGTGTCAGTCCGTCGTGTCGAGGGTCTTCTTTTTCACTGTCCCTCGACGTCACCAGGCACGATATAGTTGTCCAGGGGTGTCCAAAGTTTCCCCATGTTTGCTTCTAATGAGGATCTGGCTGTACTTCTTCCAAGACTGATTTGTTTGTTCTTTTGGCAGCCTATACTACTTTCAGAGAACACCAGAAAGATGTTTACTTCTGTTTTATTGACTATGCTAAGGCATTCAACTGTGTGGACCATAAACTATGGACAGCCTTGAGAAGAATGGGAATCCCAGAACACTACATTGTGCTCCTGTGGAACCTGTACATGGATCAAAAGGCAGTTGTTTGAATAGAACAGGGGCATACTGCATGGTTTAAAATTGTGCATCAGGGTTACATTCTCTCACCCTACTTATTCCATCTGTATGCTGAGCAAGTCATCAGAGAAACTGGATTACCTGACGAATTCAGCATTAGGATTGGAAGAAGGGCTTATTAACAACCCAAGATAAGCAGATGACTCAACCTTGCTTGCTGAACGTGAGAAGGACTTGAACACTTGTTGATGAAGGTCAAGGATTTCAGCCTTCAGTATGGATTACAACTGAATATAAAAACAAAACAAACAAACAAACCCCCTAAAATTCCTCACAACATCATGATCAACGGAGAAGCGATTGAACTCCAGGATCTCCTCTTGCTTGGATCCACAACCAATCCTCAGGGAAGCAGTAGTCAAGAGATCAAAAGATGCACTTCTTTGTTGAAAAGCAAGGAGGTTACTTTGAAAACTAAGGACTAAATACCACAGACTGCCCTGAGAACAAACAAATGTGTTGGAATACGTACAGCCAGAATGCTGTTTAGAAGAGACTTTTTGTCTCACGTACTTTGGGCATGTTGTCAGGAGAGACTAGTCCCTCAAGAAGGTTATCATGCTTGGTAAAGAATCAGGGCAGTGACAAAGAGGGGATCTTCAACAAGATCAACTGATGCAGTGGCTGCATCGATGGGCTCAGATATAAGAAAAATCGTGAGGACAGCACAGGACCAGGCAGTATCTCATTCTGTTGTCCAAAGGGTTGCTGTGACTTGGAACAGCTGGGATGGCCCCTAACAACAATGACGGCGTTGTACTTTCAGTATTGTTCACCAGCACCACAATTCAAGCGAATGGATTCTTCTTCAGGGTTCCTTATTCAATGTCCAACTTTCACATGCATATGAGGCCATTGAAAATATCATGGCTGTACACTGATGCAGATAGGAACTGGAAACAGGGAACCCAGGACAGATGAACCCCTCAGGACTCCGCTATTCCAGTGAGAGTGGCGATACTGGGAGGGTGGAGGGAAGGTGGGATGGAAAGGGGGAACCAAATACAAGATCTACATATAACCTCTTCCCTGGGGGATGGACCACAGTAAAGTGGGTGAAGGGAAACATCAGGCAGTGTAAGATATGATAAAATAATAATGATTTATATATTATCAAGGGTTTGTGAGGGAGGGGGATTGGGGAGGGAGGGAAAAAAAAAAGAGCTGATACCAAGGGCTCAAGTAGAAAGCAACTGTTTTGAGAATGATGATGGCAACAAATGTACAAATGTGCTTGACACACAATGGATGTATATATGGATTGTGATAAGAGTTGTACAAGCCCCCAATAAAATGATTTAAAAAAAAAGGAAAATATGGCTTGGGACAGTCGCACCTTAATCCTCAAAGTCGCATCTGTTTTAAGCTAAATAGGTTGAATGACCACTATAACCCTCAAAGTTCCAGTTTAGAGTTTTATTAGTCAGGTAACTGTGGGAGAACCAAATGTCTCAAACCCAGCAGCCCCTCACTGTTGAAAGAGGTCGGCTTTTAAACCACAGCCTAGATGACTAAGTGGTAGGTCTGGTTTTTTTTCTATACAGCTGTGCAAACAAGTTACAGAAGCCCAAACAAAAACGTTAGTTTACTGAAAGTGAGTGGGGCACATTCTGGGAACAGTCGAGGTTGTTGTGGCAGTTACATAATCTCCTGTCACCTTGTGAAGGGGTGGAGTCTAGCCTGTCAATCAGGCTATATAGCCAATGAGGCCTCTGTGTGGGCATGATCTTCTCCCATGGATTCTGGGAACTCCTGTATTCCTCCCTGGAGGCAGGGAGCCCCAGCCTAGATGGCTTCACAGAAGCTTCTACCAAGTATTCAGGGAAGAGCTGACACCAAGTCAACACAAGCTCTTTCAAAACAGAAAGGGATGGTGAACTCCCAAATATATTCTACGAAGCTAGTATAACACTGATACCCAAAATGAGTAAGGATCCCACAACAGTAGAGAACCACAGACACTAATGAACTACAGAACATTGATGCAAAAATCCTTAGCAAAATTTTTGCCTGTTGGCCAAAATTATATACAATTGTATATAAAATGAATAATTCATCTTGACCAAGTGGAATTATTCCAGGGATGCAGGGATGGTTCAACATCTGAAAATCCATAACATTATCCATAACATTGACAAGATAAAGAACAACAACCACATGATAATATCAATAGATGCAGAAAAAGTATTTTGACAACATTCAACACCCATTCCTAATTAAGACCCTCAAGAAGATAGGATTGTAAGGAAATTACCTCAATATCTAATACAAGCTCTATATGAGAATCCAACAGCTAGCTTTACAATCAATGCAGAAAACAATTCCACTGAAAAAGGAGATCAGACAAGGATGCCCCTTGTCCCCAGGTCTATTCAACATCGTTCTGGAGGTCCTAGCTAACAACATAAAGTAATGGAAGGACCTCAAAAGTATTCATTTGAGGAAGGAAGTGAAACTATCATTATTTGCAGATGATAAGATTCCATACATGAGAATCGCAAAAGCTCCAAAATAGGAGTGCTGGAAGTGATAAAGGAATATGGGAGAGTGGCAGGATACTGGATCAACAAGCAGAGGTCAATCAGATTGCTATATACAACTGATGAGATTACAGAAAAAGAAATCATGAAGGTAGTACCATTCACAATTGCCAAGCATACATTGAAATATGTAGGGATATACCTAACCAAGGGGGGAGAGGGAGATCTGTGTGAGGAAAACTACAGAACATTATTACAAGAAACCAAAAGGGACCTTCACAAATGGAAGAATATCCTCTGCTTGTGGATTGGAAGACTCAATATTGTAAAGATGTCAATCCTACCCAAGGCACTTTATAAGTTCAATACAATTCCTATACAAATACCAGCATATTTTTTTCCAAAGAAATGGAAAAACTAACTCCTAACTTCTTATGGAAAGAGAAGATGCCCAGAATTGGCAAAAAGTGTTCAAGAAGAACAATGAAGGAGGAGGGCTTGCATTACCAGACTTTAAAAGTTATTATATAACCACACTTGTAAAAACAGTATGGTACTTGTATAATGATAGCTACAGGGACCAATGAATAGGAAAAGAAAAATCCAGAAATAAAACCAGCAGCAGACAGACAACTGATTTTCAATTAAGGCCCTAAAAACATCTAATGGGAAGTGGATGCCCATTTTAACAAATGGTGCTGGAAAAACTGGATATCTACCTGCTGAAAAATGAAGCAAGACCCTTACCTCACTCCATATACAAGAACAATTTCAAAGTGCATCACAGACCTCCAGGTAAAAATCCAAGACTATCAGGGTCATCAATGAGAGAATTGGGACAAAGCTAAGAACTAAGGACTACCAGAACTAAGGACGGATGCACTCTCCGAGGAAGTTAAAATAGATGAGTGGGACATAATAAAGATAAAACACTTGTGTGCATCAAAAAACTTCATCAAGAGAGTAATAAAGGGGTCCACAGACTGGCAAGAGAGATTTAGCCATGACGTCTCAGACAAAGGGCTTATTACTAAAATCTACATAATTCTGCAAGCGCAGAATGCTGGGCGGCCAGGAGAGTGGAGCTGCCCGCTTTCTCTCATAGCTCTCGGTGAAGCATAAAATGGATTAAGTATTTTAATGGAATAAATGATATTTTGCTGTCTTGAAAGATACAGGGAGCAAGAAAAGAAGAGAACAAGGGATATTTTTACAGAGGTAATGGATCTCAAGAATAAGAACAGGGCATTCACTATTTGCTTTATGGGAGTCGAAAGCCTAGTCTTTCTCCTGTGGAGCTACTGGTTTTAAACTGCCGACCACGCGCATGACAACACAACACATAATATTAGGGAGGTCAAACTTCGTGGAAAGTAAGTGCAAGGTCAAATTCACTATAGAATGAAGCAGGATACACTACAGATATTATGAGCACTTTGCTCTTCCTCCAAGCGCGATCCTCCTTGGCTATTTGGGCCTCCTCATCTGGAGTGGGTGTGTTGTGCTGGTCAGGGCGCCACTGTGATAACTGCTGTCACTGTAGACACCAAGAGGAGTAAGGCTGGGTCCTCGCTTTTAGGAACTCACATTTCCTCGGGTTAGAAAAGTGTTGAGAATTAGGATTCAAGGGGATCTACCCTTAAGGAAGCATGAGGATGCTGCCGGGGAAACCCAGAGTTAGGTTTTACTACCTGAGTGAATCATGAAAGAAGCATAAGAGCAGTACATTTTATTGCCAAAAGGGAACGCATGAAATGCTGCTTGAAGCTGTGTATTGTGTTGAAGATTGACGAAGAGTGGGTATGGTTAGAGCTGAGTGCACAGAGTAAGAAGAGTGGAAGGAGAGCTATGAAATGCCAGATGGGGAAAAGAATCGAAGATCTGGGTCAACAATTTAAGCCTTATCACAGAGGACAAATGTGCTTTTCAAATCCTTGATGAAAAAAAAATTATTGGCTAAATTTTATAACAGATGTAGGGGGGAAACACAGATATATGGGCTTCTACCTATCAGTCCATCCGCCTTCGATGCCCTCAGGAAAGTGATGAGCGTGTTTCCAGAAAAACATTGATGAAACTGAAACACCCAAACAGCTATAATGTGGAAAGATCTCAGGAGGCCTTCTCTGACTTGTCTCCACATATGTTCGTTCCTTCAAGATCTGGTGCAAGCCCAGCCTCCATTAAGCAGAGTTTACCAGCATAAACCTATCTCCTTTTCTCTGTACATTGTAACATAGGTATTTGGCCCCCCATGCTTTCGTTCTTTTTTATCTGAGTTATAATCCTATGCCATCATTCTGAAACAGAACAAAGCATTATTATTTTTCCAGTCATCACAGAGGTGATTCTGACTCATGACAGTCCCCTGCATGTTAGAATAGACCTGCTCTCTACAAAGATTTTAATGATTGATTTTTTCAGAAATAGATATTCAGCCCTTCCAAGAGTCTACCTCAAAATCACAAAGTTATACATTTTTTTAATGCTACAGTGTCAAGGAAACCTATCTCAAGTATCTTTTTGTGCTCATGTGGAACCTGTGCATGGACCAAGAGTCAGTCGTTTGAACAGAACATGGGAATATTGAATGGTTTACAGTCAGGAAAGGTGTGCATTTGGATTGTATCCTTTCATCCAAGCCATGGTATTTTTAATGGCCTCATATGCATCCGAAAGTTGGACATTGAGTAAGGAAGACCATAGAAGAATTGATGTCTTTGGATTCCTGTGCTGGTGAAGAACATTGAAAGTACTATGAACAATGATTGCCAAAAGTGCAATCAAACGTGCTTTAGAAGAAGTACTTCCTGAGTGCTCCTGAAGAGTGAGGCTGGTAAGACTTTGTCTCATGTACTTCAGATATGTAAGCAGGAGACATTAGTCCCTGGAAAAGGAAGACCCTGGATGAGGGTGGTTGATACAGTGACTGTAACAATGGGCTCAAACATGACAGTAATTGCGAGGATGGCCACGACGGAGTAGTGTTTAGTTCTGTTGTCATAGGACAGGTATGAGTCAAAACTCGCTTGACGGCACCTAGCCACTATAACAATGAAACAGGCTTCTGAGGGGACCTGCTGGACTAGTTAAATTCTAGGCTCAGAAGGTTATGGTAACTGTTTCCCAGGATTCCAAAGGAGTAATCTTAAAAAAATTTTTAAACCATATAATTTGTGAAACTGGATTTGGTGGTAAATTGACACCTCAGAACATCCCCTCTATATTTTCAGTTCAAGTCATTTGTGACACCCTCCTCTTCCTCTCTGGCCTTCAGTAGTCTACCTCAACAACCTCCATGGATTCCGCTAAATTTTTTCCCCAGTTCATGGATTCCCATTTCACTCGTTTGATGAACTATTTTGATGCACACAGTGTCTTATTTTCAGTGGGCCCCACTCATGTATTTTGTCTTTTATTACGTGTTCTTTCTTCATTATACTTGATAGCAGGTCTGTGCCCTGCAATAGGGCCTTTAAGTTTGTCCTTTTTTTCTTAGTGATGAGCAAAGTGGTAATCTTGATAGATTTTCTTGGTGGATTTTTTATGAACAAGTTTTAAGAAAGTTGGAAACTGCATTGGTGAGAAACAGTCCAGGGAGGTTGGGCTTAGGAATTGTTTCCATTATGACAATACATCTCTTCATTTTCTGAGGGTGGCAGGAGGGCTGTCCTTTGAGAATTGTGTTTGGAAACCTCATCCTAAAGTCTTGATTTTGCCCCTTTAGGCTTCTTTTTGTTCCCCCAATGCAAATAACATTGAAAGTGGACCCAAGCTGAGTTTCCTGAGGATGCCAAAACTGCCATTTTGGTGTGTACACCCAAGGGCACAGAGTTTTGTGGGAAAGGGTTTGAGTTAGTTTATTGTGCCAACCTGGCCGATAAACACATGTGGGGTCAATTGAAGGGGGAAGGGATAAATGGTTCGGTGAGCCTTGCCTTTGTAGTTCTTGGACATCTTGCTTTCTGATGGTCGAACCAAGGTGCAGTTGCCTTAGCCAGTTCCCTGCTTCAGCTGGCTAGGCTCACTTCCTATGAGACATCCTTGAAGAGAAGCCACGTGGACCTGATGCAGCCCTGGGTGCTGGAGCAGTCGTGTGGAGACCCCTGCCAGTGCTGAGATGTTTACACACTCACTGATTCGGCTTTCCTCCTGCAGTCGGCATGGTTGTATCTGTTTTGTGAGATGGAGGAGGACTTTGTGGATTGGTGTTGGACATAAGGGTTAATGGGTTAATGTTAGACTTGTGGGCTTGGGCAGCACTGGGTTGGGATGTTTTCTTGGTGCGCACTTACCCTTCATTTAAAACTCTCTCTTACACATGAGTTTCTGTGGACTTGTTTCTCTAAAGTTCCCAGACAGACACAGGTCAGAGAGAAGGAAGCATGCCTTCAGCAGTACAGAGATCTAGATGGATCACATGCCCCGAACTATGGACTCGAGTTAAGGCCTTTTTGGAATGCAAAAGCTTGTTTGATGTTGTAACAGTACTTGTTGACTTATCTCCATTTATGAATATCTGAACCCCAGTTCGAGATAAGCAGTAACGGAAACACCTGCATCGAGTGAGCATGGTGACAACAAAGTGGACGCATTGATTCTGGAACGTACTGCTCACTCTCCCCATTGCCGAGCCTTTCCAGACTCTTCTCCAGGTGAGAACCGCCCATACTTTTTTCACTTTCATGTCTACACCTTGAATAACTCCAAAGGACACTCAAGCAAGAGCACTTTTCTGTACTTGTCTCTGTTTTTATTGTTGTCGGGACTAACAGGAGGACTGTGAGCCATAGAGTTTTTGGTCATCTTTTACTTGAATTTGTCAAAAGAAAGAAACCCTAACACACACACACACACACACACACACACACACACGAGAAATGGATTTGAATTGGCAAACACCAAGCATTTTTGCTCTGTTTCATAGTGATAGTATAGTAATAATTAAAAAATGTGAAGGCTTATGGTGGCCAATAAAACTATAACAGAGTATGGAAAATAGGATTTAAGTTTATTCTGTGAAACAGATAAAACTCCTTAATGGATGAATTTTTGCTGGATCTGGAAGGATTGAAAGATGTAGAGAGGAGAGTTCAGGGGAGAACATTGGTGGTGTGGATGGAAGTGAAGGGTCCCTCAGTGGAGGAGCTCTATAGATGACAGCACAGAATTAGTCTGAAAATCTATCCCTTTTCAGATAGGAATGAAGCGGAGCTTGAATGGGGGCGGCACAGATGCAAACCCATTGGCAACTGGAGTGATGTCAATATCCTTTGGATCAATCAGAGGCTTCAGGGTAAATTTCTGCAAAATGGTGGTCAGGAATATAAACAGCTCCATGCGGGCCAGGCCTTCTCCCACACAAGAACGTTTTCCTGAAGATAACAAACATAGAAGTTAGATGCTCCTTGAACACAACATTTCTGGACTGGCACACACAACCTATTAGATGGATGGTCGAATAGATGGGTAGCTTGAAGGTAGGATGGCTGGATGGATGGTTGGACCGAAAGATGGACAGAGAAGGGACATGTGTTCTATTTACCTAATGTCGTATCTGAATGAGCGCTCTTCAGTCCACAAGTGTTAATTGTGTGTTTTCTGTGGGGAGTCAGTGAAGATGAGGAAAGTCCCCAGTGAGATGCCTTGATCTCATTGTGTCGAACAGACCACTGTCAACGGTCTCCAGGCTCTGGACACCCCGTTTGCACAAGGCTGCGGATGTCAGTGAAAGCCCAGCATCCATCCATTAAACCTCTAGTGAATCCCTTCTGATCAAAGACCATGGATGTGAATAGCCTCGCTATCACAAGGAGTATATTGGAAAGAGGATTATTACAGATGTAGTTAGGTTAAAACACCTTACTTATCGTTTGATCTCCCTTTTGACCCATTTAAACATTGTTTCAGTTTTTAATTTTTCCACCTTCTTTCTGATTGAGGTTTTCCTTTGTTTTATTTTGTCATTGCTGTTGTTTTTTGATATGTTTGCTGTAGGTGGAATCCAGGATAGGTAAATCTATAGGGACAGGAACTGGATTTCCTACGGTAATGTCAGGAGGAGTGGCTGGGAGGAAATGGGGAGTTAACCATGAGTACAAGAAAGAGAACATTCTAGAATTCATGGTTGTAATGATTGCACAATTCCCTTTCACAGGATTGAGCTATTGAATTGTGTGATATGTGAATACGTCAATGAAACATAATAACAAAATAGACCAGGGGACATTGCATACATGAGGTCACCGTTGGAGCTCCCTCCATGCAAATCACAAAAGCCACCGTCTTTATCCCAAACACCTCATGAAGTCTTCCCGCATTTGGAGGGCAATTTTTATATTGCAAGTTTCCATCTTTTTCCCCCCTTAGAAACACCTCCACCTCCCTTCTTTACCAAAGAGAATTAAGGAGAGATGGACTGAGAGGAGAGGGTTTTTATAACGCTGTTTTATTTTCTACTTGTGGCAGAAATTCAGCGAATGCTTTGATACCTTCCTTACCTACTTGAAAAAGTGCAAGGTGAAACCTGCCCTTCCCACACTTTATAAACTTTCAGTGGACTCCCGTGCCTCTGTAGCGTGAAAGCCCTCCTTAGATGCATTAGTTGACCGAGACCATCACATTCGGTCCCCAGTCTGACATTTCCCTTCCTCCTTCCACTCCTCACACTTTACACTCTCGGCTCCAGCCGTTCTCAGCTTCATTGATCTCAATCTCAACACGCAGTTCCAAGTGGTAGCTCTTGCCTTTCTGTTTGACTGAGATGCACTTCTTTTATGCTTCCTTCAGGATTTCAATCGAATGCCATTTCCTCTTTATAGTCTTTGTAGTTCTCACCCAGCAATACAATCTGTCTCTGGGTCCCCTCAGCATGATAGCCATGTTTCCACTGAGGCATAATGTCAATAAATCGTAACGCTATGTGTCTACTCTGTTGAGAGGTGAGTTTCTAGAAGTGGAGAACCAGTCCTTTTTGTCTGAATATCTGCGATGGCAGATGCAAGCAAGCATCAGCGATCCTAACACAAGGGAAAGTGACACCCTGACCTAAAGTTCCGCGCACACACTCCAAGTGAGGAGACACTAGTATCCGAGAGGAGGACAATGATTGCGGGTCAAGCAGGATGCTCTGAAATCGTTGTAGGGAATTGTGTCTCATTCCTGATGTTTTCTGGGCCTCACTGTTCATTGGGAGGGGGTTCTAATAGTATATAACAAATGTCTTACTTTTGTCTCTGTGATCTATTCCCTCTGTAAAAACGCCCTCTTTCCTAGGTTTCTTATTAAGCAGCTCAATGAAAATATTGCTTATTGTATTTTATTCCTCACTGTGGGGCGTAAGAAGGTAAGAGAAGGACCACTTTCTTGGCTCCAGAGGAGCTTCTACTTCTCTCTCTAACAGCATGAGTGTATTGGATTGGAACAATCCATTTATTCTACTTCCCTACCTGGGTTGTGAACCCCTGCTAACCCAATCTGTGCCTGTGCATATATCTGTCCCCAGAGTGCAGCCTGGGTGGGGATGGAGTTGAGGGACAGTGCAAAAAGGTACTCACTAAAGTCACCACTGAGATATCATTTTTGCAGTAGTTGAAGACTATCTCAGGGAGTTTCACGTCCTAAAAGAAGCTTTATCATTGTGTATGTCAGTGAAGAATCTGGACAGGCTTCCTGCCTCTCTTTTGAAGAAGGGGCCACCTCCCCAGGGACCCATTGCTCAGGTCTGTGTAATGGATGGGAAAGCCCTTGGGCATTGGGAGTGGCCCTGCTGATCATGAACAAGGCTCGATTCTACCAGCCCAAGGGCAGACATCACCCAAGTCCACACTCTTCGCATAAATTTAGCCTGCTCCTTGAATCACAGATGCGTGTACAGGTCTGTTACCTGCAGAGAAAGCCATGAAGTAGTCACTCTTCTTGAAGTTGCCATTCTTATCCAGAAAGTGGCCGGGGTCAAACGTCTCTGGGTGGGGAAATTCTTTGTCGCTGTGAAGCACAGATGTCAGCGAGGTTATTATGGTCGTGCCCTGGAATAAACAGACAAAGAGACCGAGTAACTTTACAGTTTGTGTGGTGTGTGAGTGTGTGTTTGTGCATGCGCTTTTCTTTAGATTGTTGAAGGCTTTGCTTGTCTGCTTATTTAGTGACTTCCTTGAATGATTTCGCTAGGACCGCCTTCCTGGAAGTGTGTGGACATTTCTATTTTTCGGTTGTGTTCAGTGTTTGGAATGAGATTTTCTTGGTCTAAGGGGAAACACAAATGTTGGTCCCGTTGTTTTCTCCTCCTAGCAAAGTCGGAGGAGTTATAAAACCAGCTATTAAGAGCTAACAGTAACTCTGAGCACTCCAAATTGGAGAAAAGATCAAACTCACCAAGTTGTACACTTTTGGTCTTTTTTTTGCTTTCATCTTGTGTTGGTAAGGACTGGAATCATGGTGAGAGGACAGAACTTTGAGAGCACTGAGATGCAGTGGAAAAGAAACAAACCTTACCTTGGGGATGAGGTAATTTCTGAATTTAATGTCCTGGATCGCTGCATGCGGCAGGTTCGTCGGGAGGAGGGAAATGTATCTCTGGATCTCATGCACCGTGGCATCTGTGTAGGGCATATTACTCTTGTCCTGCATGGAGGGGCACCGGTGTCGGCCAACCACATTGTCAATCTCTTCCTGGACTTTAGCTGATAAGACAGAAGTGAGGGCCAGAGAAAAAGAAAAAGAAGGGGTATATTTACCATAGCAATTCAGTATTACATGGAGAAGCATTCCGAAGATGTACCACAATTGTTATGACTATACTTTGTATATGACAGAAGTATACCTAGATGGAACAATAGAATTACTGTAACACAAGTACCTGTACTTTCCTACAAGCTAGGCATTAGTTTAAATCTGTACTCACCTTTATGTTAACTTACAGGATAACTACTAATACAAAGAGAAATGATTAAATGCTTCAAAATATAAATCACACATAATTGGCTCATGATATTACTATTGCTTTAGAAAAGAAGAATGAAAGATTAATAAAATAATAGGCACACTTTCAAAAATTATATTCGACTATTATATTTATACTTAGGAATGTCTGTGTTTGTGGGCAATGTCCCCCATTCTTCAATGGTGTCTGCTTTGAATCTCTCAAGTGATTTCACCCAAAATTTATGTTCATATTTCTAAATAAGGACTCTATTTCTTGATTTATCCATTTTCAGCGATTATCATATGACATCCTAATTAAGATGATGCTCATTTCCATTTGAATTATCAATCCTTTACAAAATCCATCCACAGAGGCGGAAATATAACACGCTGGGACACAGTGATGCAAAGTAACCAGCGCTCTGTCTCCCAGTCTCTGTAAGCAGCTGGGAACTGCTAGCCGCTCCTGTGGCCAGAGGTGTGGTTTTCCACTTCTATAGAGACTTACAGTCTCAGAAACTCGCGGGGGCCACTCTAGCCTATCCTTTAGGGTCACTAAGTGCTCTCATCAGCTTAATGGCAGTGAGTTTTTCTTTTAACCCTATCACACAGTTTGGTGATACCAATTGTTATTATTTATATATGGCTAAATAAATATTGTTTCCTGATAAGTTGTTTCAATTTTTGTATATTTTTAGATTTCCAACTATCCCTTACAATTCCAAAATTTTCAGATGATTTCCAAGTGCTCAGGTAAATGTCTCAATTCCTTTGTTTCTAATTGTCTTATTATTTTTATTTCTCCATTAAACTTGGAGAGGTTATACCTGGGGCCATCAAAATTGAATCAATGAGGCTTCTTCAAAAGAAACAAGATGGAAAAGAGTAGCAGTGTCTTGTTGGCCATCTGAATTTCACCCTGCCAAGTATTGTGGCCATACCTGTGACTTCCGGGTGCTTCATCAGCAGCAGGAGACCATATCTCAGGGTGGTGCTTGTCGTCTCTGTCCCAGCTCCAAACAGGTCATTTACAGTGGTTATCAAGTTCTCAATAGCCCAATATTTACTGTACTTTTCCTGTGAATAGTATGCAATAGTTTGGCAAATTAGTTTGCAAGCATATTTCATTACATTGATTCCTAAATAACCCAGATTGTTATAAATTTAAGCAGTCTTGGAAATTAAATAGCCTTTTTGGGTGGCAGGGAGGGGGAAACTCCTGTGTGGTAGACAGTGGAGATCAGATGTCTCAATCTTCATTTCTGACCTGTTTTTCCATTTCTGCTTGACAACCTTTGGCAGCTAGATGGGCCATGTAACATGGTTCTTGCCCACGAAGAATAAACAGAAGCCTGTTGGTGATACTTCTTTTCCTTTATTCTTACTCAAAATGCAAATATGAATATGCAGTTGCGGCAGATTACTTTTTCAGAAATGAGGGTGTAAGTTTGAAGCCAAAGACTGTCATCTACATATGATGATGAAAAATGGAAAGTACTTGAACTGTTGATGCTGCGGGGGCAATCTACTAGCCTTTGCCTGGCCAAACATGAGACGAGTGTACGTGTGATTAAGAAGCCTCTTGTCTATTTAAGGTACTGCTAGTTGGGTTTCTTCTCCTTTGCAGAAAACACAATCTACTATTAAAAGTAATGTTTAGGAAATATCTAGTTGAAATGCCAGAGAGAACTTGGGCCCTCTATAGCTTGGGATAACTGGAGAAGCCTCAAAACATTAGGACGCCTGTCAAAATGTGAACAAAACAGGTAGGTGCATCTTCTGGAAAAGTGCGTCCACACCTTCGGTCAGAGTCTCTTAACTGGGACTCCAAAAGGATGAGCATCGCTCATTGCCACAGCAGCAGAGGAGGCAGATCGTGGAAATGATGTTGCTTCTGTCTCCAGTTTCTTCACACCATGACCTCTCTTTTACGGCATTCCATCTGGAACACATGCTTTGCATGGTCCACTTCAAACCCCGTTTTCATCCACTGACTGATTTCTTATTTCTGCCCAGTGCTCCAAAGCGGTCGCCATCTAGATATTTTTGGTGTTGGTTAAATTTCACAAATAGGACATGTGCTCTCACACTGCAATTTCCACAGAATTCCTTGCGTTTTGACATGTTCCATAGGCCTCCTATATGGATCCCTGATTGAGCAGTGGTCACATCATGGGCTGCTAACCCAAGCACCTGTCTGCTGAAGGCAATGTCCGGAGGTGGAACCCACAAACCAGCCCAGAGGGGAAAAGCCTTGGTGATTGGCCCTTGTGAAAAATTAAGCTTCAGAAATCCTATGGGGGTGGATCTACCCTGTCACCTAGAGTCACTATGTGTCAGAGTTTACTTGCTAACAACAACATTCAAAAGCCTTCCCAAGTACAGAATACTTCCTATTTAAAAAAAATCTATATTTACATTTAAAAACAATATTACTTTAAAAAATTTCCATGGCACTCCCTAACTGATTATCTTCCTAGACTTCTGAGAAAATGATAAGATAGCCCACCTTCCTTTAACTTAAGACCCTACATTTCCATGGCCCACACTGTAGTTGAGACCAAGTCTAAATAAATGAACAATCTCCTGGTTGGCCTTCATCTCCGTATCATTATAGAGACTATATTCTGCCTAACTTCCAGGACTGTTTCTCTAAGGATAACTGGCACTTTTAGTCCAGAGTTGACTTATACACCTTCCTACTGAAGCAAAACTTTCCACGCCAACATTTCTGTTTACATATAACTTGATAGACCCCCAAATCCAACTCCATACCTGTCCAAATTCACTTTTGATTACATTCAATTAAGGCTTCTCTCTTCCATCCACCTAGTCTCTTTGATACCACACACTCCCGAGCCTCTGCATATGCCACGCAACCCATTTGAACTGCCTTGTGTGACACATTAGAAATGATTTTTTTCACACTTGCAAACATTATATAAAATGATTATTTTCATCTTCATTTGATGTCACGATATTTTATATTTCTGACTTCTTGTTCTTCTTCTTCTTGTTTTTAATCATTGGGGGCTCGTACAGCTCTTATAACAATCCATACATCCATTGTGTTTTCTGACTTCTTGTAATTGCTTCCATTTCAATTTAGGTATGCTTTTTGTTTCTCTTTTGGCTGAATAATAATACCTAAAGAAACACGTCTGTGTAATCTGATAAGTTAACCATTTAATTGAAAATTATTTTATGATGGTTAGTGCATATCTTGCATACCAAAAGTATCTAAAATTCTTGTCACATTGCTTGCATGATCAATTAAACATGCCTATCAAATAGAGTGAACCACAAAATGCACATGTTAACAAACGACTGATCTGTCAGTAGTAGTTTACCTGTTTCATCTGGATCAGGAAACAATCAATGAAGTCCCGAGGATTGTTAACGTCCAAGGAATCTTGGTGCTCTTTTATTTTCTTCAAAGCATAATTGTCCAAAAATGCAACATTATTAAGTATTTTTTTATGGCCCCCTGGGAAATAGTTAAAGAACCCAGGTAAAATATTGTAGATCTAAAAGAAAGAAAAATATTTATTAAATAAATAATATCTCATGAAGACATATATGCTGAATCATAAACTTTTGTTAGAAATTTGTCCTATAAACATTAATAAATATGGTCTTCAAGTTGAGGGGTAGCTTTTAGTGTATATATAAAGTAATTTTCTATGCTTATTGAAAGATTGTAAAGAGAAAATTGATCAGAGGATCAAGGATGATAGTAACAATATTCCATATGTATGAATGCAACAATCAAGAGATCAAAAGACTTGTTGGATGGGATACATTTTCTACACAAGACCTTTCAGAGGATTGAAAAGCAAGGATGTTGCTTTGAGGACTAAGGTGCGCCTGACCCAAGCCATGATGTTTCAATGACTACATGTGCATGTGAAAATTGGACACTGAATAAGAATCAATTAATTATGGTGCTGGTGAAGAATACTGAAAATATCATGGGCTGCTAAAAAGATAAACAAATTTGTCTCGAAAGACTTATGGCCAGAGTGTTCCTCAGAGGCAAGGATATGGAAACTTCTGTACTTTGGATATGTTGTCAGGAGAGACCAGTCGTTGGAGAAGGACATCATGCTTGGTAAAGCAGAGGGGCAGCGAAGAGAGGAAGGCCCTCAATGAGATGGATTGAACAGTGGCTGCAGCAACAGGTTCGGACATAGCAATTATTGTGAGGATGGTGCAGGGCTGGGCAATGTTTGCTCTGTTGTGCAGAGAGTCACTAAGGGTCAGAACCCACTCGATGGCACCTAACAACAACAACAACAACAACAAATGTATACATTATTTTTACTGTTTAAAGGCATCATTATATCAATCCTCTAGAGTTTTTTTACATTACTTTTTCTCTCCAAGAGTGAAATAGAGGATGGCATAATTTAGTAGGATTCACATTTTATTGATAACATAAGGGAGTTGGACAACCGGATGTGGAGCACAAAGTCTCAGAAATAGTATCAATATTTTAGAACTGGAGGAGCTTGAAATTACCATGACACCTAACAGCATGTCATGGATAACTATGAAAAAGAAAAATTAATTGACTTCTCTAAGATCAGGCAATTATCAGTTAGGCTGAATGTGAGATGTGGACAAGACAAAAGTGTGATGTTTGTTTATGATTCATGTAGTAAAAAACTCAATAACTCATCTTAACTGAATGATTTAAACCACCACTTGTCTGTCAGTTTGCTGTACTGTGATGGTTTATGTGTTGCTGTGATTGATGCTGGGATCTATGCCACTGGAATTCAAAGACCAAGGTGATTAGGTTTCAGCAGAGCTTTCAGACTACCGACAGACCAAAAATGAATAGCTGTCTAATTCTGGGGAATTAGCAACAGAAAACCTTAATACCAGCGGAACACTGTCAGATATAGTGCCAGAGGAGTCCCTCAGGTCAGAAGGCATTCAAAATACAACTGAGGAAAAGCTGCCCTCTTAAAGTAGAGTTAATCATAATGACCTGGAGGGAGTACAGCTTTCTGGACCATCCTTTGCGGATGGAGCGCAAATTAAAATGAGAATAAATATATGCAAACAATTTTAATAATCAGAACACAGAATGCAGGAAGTAGAAACCTAGGAAAACTGGAAGTTGTTAAAAGTGAAATGGAATGCATAATGATCAATATCCTAGGCATTTGTGGGCTGAAATGGATTGGTATTGATCATTTTGAATCAGATAATCGTATGGTTTATTGTGCTGGGAATGACAAATTCATGAGAAATGATGTCCCATTCATCATTTCAAGATATGTAAATTGATATATAAAATTGTCTGTGATAGGATAATATCTATACACAAAGAAACCCAGTGAATACAGCAATTATCCTAATGTACACAACAACCACTAATGCTAGTGATAAAGAAATAAAACAATTCTACCAACTTCTGGCTGAAGTAGATCAAACGTGCATTGAAGATGCATTGATTACTATTGGCCATTGGAATGTAAAAGTTGGAAACAAAGAGGAAGGAACACTAGTTGGAAAATATGGCCTTGGTGACAGAAATGAAGCTTGATATTACGTGACAGAACTTTGCAAGACCAATGATTTCTTCATTGGAAATACATTTTCAATATCATAAATAGTGAGTGTACACATGGACTTCTCCAGATGGAATACACAAGAATCAAATGGACTGCATCTGCAGGAAGAGACGATGGGGAAACTTAATATCAGTCATCACAATGAGATGACCAGATGTTGACTGTGGAACAGACTATCAATTGCACATATATAAGTTCAGGTTGAAGTTGAAGACATTTAAAACAAGACCATGGGAGTGAAGATATAACCTTGAGTATTACCCATTTGAACAAATATCAAGAACAGATTTGACTCTCTAAACACTAATGACAGAAGTCTTAATGAACTGTGAGAGATATCATGAACATCATACATGAATAAAGCAAAAGGCTATTTAAAATAATGAAAAGATAGAAAGGACTACAGTGGATGCCCAAAGACTGTTGAACTTGTTTTAATTGCCAAGTAGTTAAAGCAAATGGAAGAAATGAAGAAGTAGAAGAGTTGGACAGAAAATTTCAAAGGACAGCCCAAGAAGACAAAGTAAAGTATTATGAGGAAATGTACAGAAACCTGGAGTTAGAAAACCAAAAGGGAAGGACACATCCAACATATGTCAAAGGGAAAGAACTGAAGAAAAAGTTCAAGCCACAAGATATAATAGTAAAAGAGTCTATGGTCAAAATATTGAACAGCGCAGGAAGCATCAAAAGAAGATGGAAAGAATAAATAGTCACAGTGCCAAAAAGAATTGGTTAACATTCAACTATTTCAAGAAGCAACATAAAATCACGAACTAATCGTACTAAAAGAAGATGTCCAAACTTCTCTGATGGCATGATCGGGGGTGGGGGGGAGAGGAGAATATCAACTAGAAGGTTGCAACAAGCTGATGAAGCACTCAGTCATCTATGCCAAGAAATTTGGAAGACAGGTACCTGGTCAACAGATGGGAAAAAGATCCATATTTGTGTCCACACCAAATAAGATGACCCAATAAAATGTGGAAAATATCACTAATATCTCAAGCAAGTAAAATTTTGCTGAGGCTCATTCCACAATAATTGCAGCTGTACATTGACAGAGATTTGAGAGATATTCAAACCAGAGTCAGAGAAGAAAAACATGGAATGGGATAACCTTGCTGACTTTAGATAGATGTTGACTAAAAGCAGAGAATACCAGACAAAGGTTTATTTGTGTTTTATTGACTATGCAAAGGCATTTGACTGTGGATCATAAAAAACCATGGATAGCCTTAAGAAGAATGGGAATTTCAAAACATTTCATTGTGCTCATATGGAATCAGTACATGGACCAAAGTCAGTCATTTGAACAGAACATGGGACTACTGAGTGGTTAAAATCAATATAGGTGTGCATCAGGGTTATATCTTTTTACAATAATTATTCAAGCTGTAGGTTGAGCAAGTAATCCAAGAATCTGGACTCTGTCAAGAAGAAAGCAGAATCCGTATCAGAGGAAAGCTTACAAAGAACCTATGATAGCAGGTGATAGAATCTTGCTCACTGAAGGGGAGGAGGACTTGAAGCATTGTAGCTGAAGAACAAGAAATGCAGCGTTCAAGTATGAATGACAGCTCAATGTAAAGAAAACCAAAATCCTCCCAACGGTACCAAGAGGTAACATGATAAACGGAGAAAAGTTTCAGTTGTCAAGGGTTTAACTTGCTTGGATCCACAACAGTGCTTATGGAAGCAGCAGTAAAGAAATCAATCAAACAATGTATTGCATTAGATCAATCTGCTGCACACGATCTCTTTAAAGCTTTGAAGAGCGAGGATGTCACATTGAGGACTAAGGTACTTTGAATCATCTCAAACCAAAGTGTTTGCAATCTCATAGGCGTGTGAAAGTTGGAAATTGAATAAGAAAGACCAAGGAAGAATCTATGCTTTCAGTTATGGTGGCAGTGAAGATTATTGAAAGTACCATGTACTGCCAGAAAAATAAACAAATCTGTCTGAAAAAAGTATGGCTAGATGTTTCTTAGAAGCAAGGATGGTGAGACTTCGTCTCACAACTTGTTACGGGATGGGTCAGTCCTGGGAGAGGAGTTCTTGCTTGGTAAAGCAAAAGGGTTGAGAAAAAGAAGATCTTTGATGAGACGGATGAACACAGTGTTTGTGCTAATAAATAAAATACAATTGTGAGGATGGCACAGGACCAGCTAGTGTTATGTTTTGTTGTCCATCGGGTTGCTATGTACACTGATATTATCTCACTAACATAACAAAGAAAACCCATTTCCAAATGGTATCAAAGACCAAGCTCTCAGAAGTATTGTACGATTCTGCTTGATGTGATTGAACTATGGAATGATACGAGATATGTATCAACCTCCAAGTAATAATAATTTAAAAGGGAAAAATTATGTCTACCATTTATGGGAGTAGACAGTCTCATTGTTCTCCCCAGGAACAGTTGGTGGTCTGGAGTTACTGACCTTGCAGTTCGCAGCCAGCACATAATTCACCACACCACTAGGGTGTTTCCAATTGGTACAGGGGCTAGAATTTACAACACACACTTTCGGAAGACAGAATTCAATTAATAATAGACCCTCGGGAGGAAGTTTGTGTTTAAAGTACAGCGTGGTTCATATAGAATTTTTCTCTCACCAGAGAAAGAAACATAAATGATTTCTCCAGAGGAAAGGATCTTGGTCTCACCTGGATCCATGGGCTGCTCAGAATCCTGATATTATCATTGAGCATTTCCATAAACTTAAGAAGTTCCTGATCTGTATAATCAAAACGTTTCTGGAAAATAATGGAGCAGATCACATTGCAGGGAGCACAGCCCAGGATGAAAGTGGGATCACAGGGTGCACCTGAGGAATTGAAACATAAAACAAACAAACAAAAAGCCAACACTTTAAAATACACATATGAAAATTCATTGTGTTTCAGAACAGGTGTCCTAGTTTATCTAGCGCTACTATCATGGAAGTGCCACAGATAGATAGCTTTACCGAAGTGTTTTCTCTAGCAGTTTAGTGTGCTATACACCCACACTTAGCGTGCCATTCTAGGGAAGGTTTTCTCTTTGTGACAGCTCTGGAGAGTGGCTTTGTCTCCTTTCCAATCTGTGGACCTAGCATCCCTTGGTGATTTCCATGTGTCTTGTCATCTCTCTTGTAGGTTCTCAGTACAGAGTCCCTGGCTCCTATGGACGTTCTCTGGATTCTTCTTTCTTGGTGGTAACTGGTCTCTCCTTCTCTGGTGGCTTCTTTCTCCTTTTATCTCTTTCAAGACAAAAGATGATGCACAGACCTGATTGCAAAGACATAGGTTCTTTTTTGTTTTATTTTTCTTTTCTCTTTTTTCTTTCATGTCTACCTATATAATATAGGCAGGATAAACAATCCTGAGGAGAAAACAACAGGAGTGACGGCTCTGCCAGGAGAGATGAGGAGGTGGGGGAAAGGGTGGGGAGAGCCAACAAACTCAGGGACAAGTGAACAACAAGAGATCTAAAGTAGATGGTGAGGAGGGCATAGGATGCCTGATGGGATTCGATCAAGGGCAATGCAGCTAAGAGGAAGTACAGAGAGCTGAATGAAGGTCAAACATGATAGTGAGACAGGAGGAAAATAAAAGGAAATAGAGGAAAGAACTAGGAGGCAAAACACATTTATAGAGGTATAAACATAGGCATGTACCTATGTAAATATATTGATATATAATATAGGAATATAGGTCTATGTACATATATTTATAGGTTAAGTATTAAGTTAGCAGAAGGAGCTCTTTTGAAGATGTAATTGAGGATAACTTAAAACTGTTGTGAAGAAACGATAGGGCACTGGGTAGAAACAATAGTTTGTTGAGTGGTAGGACACTGGGTAGAAACGATCGTTTGTTGAGCGGTAGGACACTGGGTAGAAACGATAGGGCATTGAGCAGTAGGATACTGGGTAGAAATGAAAGGGCATTGAGCAATAGGATACTGGGTAGAAATGATAGCTTGTTGAGTGGTAGGACACTGGGTAGAAATGATAGTTTGTTGAGTGGTAGGACACTGGGTAGAAATGATAGTGTGTTGAGCAGTAGGACACTGGGTAGAAATGATAGTGTGTTGAGAGGTAGGACACTGGGTAGAAATGATAGTGTGTTGAGTGGTAGGGCACTGGGTAGAAATGATAAGTGTGTTGAGTGGTAGGACACTGGGTAGAAATGATAGTGTGTTGAGCGGTAGGACACTGGGTAGAAATGATAGTTTGTTGAGTGGTAGGACACTGGGTAGAAATGATAGTGTGTTGAGTAGTAGGTCACTGGGTAGAAATGATAGTGTGTTGAGTGGTAGGACACTGGGT
>NW_022103968.1:33623853-33657791 GCF_000313985.2 Echinops telfairi | reverse complement strand
CACTGGGTAGAAATGATAGTGTGTTGAGTGGTAGGACACTGGGTAGAAATGATAGTTTGTTGAGCGGTAGGACGCTGGGTAGAAAAGATCGTGTGTTGAGCGGTAGGACACTGGGTAGAAACGATTGTGTGTTGAGTAGCTGGATTTAGCTGCTCTTCACTCATCTCTCACTTCATCTGACAACAGACACTCCAGGACTCTAAGCCTTCAGAAAAAAAAAATTTTAAACTAGTTGATTGGGGAATTTTCAGAAGTGTTGGAGATTTCTTTGTGTGTGATTCAAATCTATAGTCTTAATTTCTATCTTTACATTCCCTCCATTTGAAAGAAATGAAAAGCCAGGGATATTTGGGATCCAAATAGAAAATCAGACTCAGTGTTAGAAGTACCTTACAGGTCAGTTAAACTGAAAATGTGAAGTAAACAATGAACAGAAATTATATAACTCCCGGAATGCGCAAATCTGAAGAAAAAAAAAGGGGGGGGTCAATCTAGTTAGAGAAGACAGGGTAAGGAGTTATTAGTGTGAGTAGAAATCTACTAAAGTAAATTGTTTTACTCACTTGATTATAAGTATTTTGCAGATATGTGTATACTTAGCATGTACTTTTGTTATCCTATATTTTCCTAAAAATATAAATCAATAGTTATTAGTGAGTGAAAATAAACAATTCATGCTGATAGTTTTAAAATAGTCATCCTCAGATTACAGAGAATCACAACTGATGTGAATTGCACCAGGAGACATCCTGACAATGAAAACTACAGACAATCATCCTTCTTTGTCAGAGCGCAGGCCTTGGCCATCCCCATGTCACTGAGCCGGACCAGACACAGATGACAAGGCTTCAAAAGTTGTCCCAAAATGAAATAAATTCCATGGAGTTTTTGAAGCCCCTCATAGAGTCCAAACGAAGTCCTTCCCCACATTGTCCACTTAACAAACACTCCAGTGAGCTGTCCTGTGATTCTATGCATAGTTCAACACTCTAGTCTTTAACTCTGAGACACCAAGAATCAAAATCTTCTATCTTCATGACTTTTCTAATTGAAAACAAAGGAAGAAAGCCTGAGAAGAACCAAGTGCCTTTGTGGATAAGTATTGTGCTGGCAGCAAGGTTGGGTGTTCAAGTCTCCCAGACACTGTTGGAGAAGGATGAGGCTGTCAGCTTCCCCCAACCATTTACCGTCTCGTAGACTCGAGATAGGGTCACTATAAATTGGAATCCATTGGATGGCAATGTTCTTGTTTTTAATAATGTAATATGTGTACATAACCAAGCACCCATACATGTAGATTCACAGACTTTCCTCTCTCCTCTACCTGAACTTCCTATGTACAAGGAAAGACTTGGCCATCCCTGGGATGTATCCCAGGACCCCATTAGAAAAGAGAAAGGGAGGCCTGTTAAGGTCAGAGATACACAGTGAAGAATCACCCACCCTTGGTTTTTCTAAACTCCTCCACGAGGGAGCAGGCTTCCTCTTGAACGCGGTCCTCAATGCTCCTCTTGCCCATCCCGAAATTCCGGAGGGTCATGAGGGAGAAGCGTCGCATATCCTTCCATGCCTGTCCATTGCTGAAAACGATTCCTATCAGGATGCAAGTAGAATGGATATTCTTGTCAAGAAAGATGCGTCCACTGACCTAAACAATTCTTATCCAGTTCAGCCCACCTGCCAGCCATTATCACTGCCAAGGCACACGCAGGCACACCTACCACGTCCTTTATTCGCTTTTTCAGCCAGTGGGAAATAGCCTCTTCCAGAGAACGCCTCTCCATGATCAATCAGGGCTTCCTTCACAGCCTCATAGCCATGCAACACCACGGTGGGCCGCATGCCAACATACAGCGTGAACACAGGCCCATAGGTTTTTGCGAGCTGAGAAATGTAAAGGAGATGCAAATATTAGGAAAAGAGGACATTGTTGATTCTATGTACAGTGCATGGTTCATACTGATATCCTTGTATTGTTAATGTCTTATTTTGCTGCACAAAGCTTTAACGTTTATGAATTTTATTTGTACGTCTGACTGGGACTGTGCAGGCTGCCTTTTAAGCAGGGCCTCTGATGTACCCTGGGAACTTGGCCTTCTCATTATTAAAACTAATCACCACATCAACACCGTGAGCATATTTACGATCACCATTTAAAGAGAAAGGGGCTAAGTTGCAGAGAATTTGAATGGAATTCTCAGTGTCAACCCACCAACCAACAAACTCACTGCTGTCAAGTCCATTCTGACTCCGAGCAAGTCTGCAGGACAGAGTAGAACTGCTCCTTTGGGTTTTCAAGATTTTAAATCTTTTTATTTTTATTTTTAAGACTTTAAATCTTTACGGGAGCAGACGACCCCATCTTTCTCTCCCAGGGTGGCCGGTGGTTTCAATCTGCTGACCCTGAGGTTAGCAGCTCATGTGTAGCTCATATGCTACTAGTACAACTCCAAAGCCCCCGGGCTGACCTTTGACACAGGCCTTAGTAATTTATCAGTACCCGGTGTCGACCTTTGGACCAATTATCCAACAGATTGATTTGGGAGCACCTGCAAACTTCTTCCCTTGAGGTTCTAATTAGCATTACTGATGGCTACTAGAAGCCTCTGGTTTTCAAAATCACTCCAGTTAGAGAGTACTAACTCAAAATAAGAGTGGGCACCACACAAGCAATATGTGATGGAAGAACCATTTTGTACATTCTGTGGCATTCCCAGATCACAGAGTGTGTCACTGTGCAGACTCCAGAAGGATTCTGTCACCACCAAGACCTCCCTCATTACTAATGTCCTTCATTCTTCCATGCTCGTCCTTAGTCTATCACCGTGCCCTCGACACCAGTAGTAATCTGCTTCTATGGAGAAGTTTAATATTCCTGGATAATTTGGACAAAACATGGTTTATACAGCCGTTAACTTCTTGTGTGAAATTGCTAATCAAAAACACTTTCAAGGCCATTTACTCTCCACAAAAGACTTTGAATCAATGATGTGCAGTTGTACTTTTGTCATGCCACTACCTTATTAATCCTTATTAATTAAGTAGCTGTCTTCCAAGTTTCCTGGAATAGACGAGAGAGTGCTGATGAAGCACTGGAAGCACTTACTTGGTTAGGAGATTTGGAAGACAGCTTCTTGGTCAACTGACTGGAAGCAATCTGTATTTGTGGCCATTCCAAAGAAAGGTGACCCAACAGAATGCTCAAACTATAGAACGATATTATTAATATCACATGCAAATAAAATTTTGCTGAGGATAATCTCACAATGGTTGCAGCAGTACATTGACAAGGAGCAGCCAGAGGTTCAGGCTGTATTCAGAAGAAGATGCATAACAAGGATGTCAGATGGGTCTCACTGAAAGCAGAGAACACCTGAAAGATGTTTACTTCTGTTTTACTGACTTTGACAAGGGATTTGACTGTGTAGATCATAACAAACTTAATTGAGAAGAATGGGAATTCCAGAACATTTTATTGTGCTCATGAGGAACTTGTACGTGGATCAAGAAGTAATTTTGCAACCAGAACAAGGGCATACTGCATGCCTGGTTTAAAATCAGGATAGGCATTCATCAGGGTTGTATCCTATCACCAGACTTATTCAATTGGTAAGGGAGTAAATAATCAGAGAAGCTGGATTGTGCCATCAGGATTGGAGGAAGGCTTACTAACATTTGTGATGTACATGTGATATGCCGAAAGTGAGGAGGACTCGCAGCACTTGTTGATGAAGAGCAAGGATCACAGCCTTCAGTGTGGATTACGTCTCAATGTGAAAAAGACCACAATGCTCACAACTGCACCAATTGGTCATAAGACGAATGGAGAAAAGGTTGAAATTGTCAAGGATTTCGTCTTGTTTGGGTCCCGTGCTTATGGAAGCAGTCAAGTGATTAAAAGACACATTGTATTCGGTCAATCTGCTACACAAGAAACTCTCGAGTGTTGAAAAGCAAGGGTGTTATTTTAAAGACTAAGATGCAGCTGACCCAAGCCATGGTATTTTTAATTGCCTCACAGGCATGTGAAAGTGGATGTGGACATGGATGAAGGAAGACCGTGGAAGAATCGATGCATTTGAATTGTGGCGGTAGTGAAGAAGAATATCGAAAGTACCACGCACTGCTCAAAGGACAAACAGATCTGTCTTGGAAGACCTAAGGCCAGAGTGCTCCTTAGAGGCAAGGATGGCAGGATTTCATCTTACGTACTTTGGGCATACTGTCGGGAGAGACCAGTCCTGGGGGAAGGACATGTTTGCTAAAGTAGAAGGGCAGAGAAATAGAAGGAGACCGTCTGGGAGATGGATTGATATAGAGGCACTAACAGTGGCTTCAGGCACGGCAACCATTTTGAATATGGCACGGTACAAGGCAGTGCTTCCTTCTGTTGTGCATAGTGACACCTAACAACAACAACAACAACAACAATTTGCTTCTACCGTAGCACAATGACAATATTTCTCCTCCCAAAATTAGTCTATTTCAGACAATGATGGATTTAAAAAGCAACAGAAACAGCAAAATTCACAGTAAGTATTTTGGTTTCCAATGATCTATATTAATGGTTTACTGCAAGGAATACATTTTATTTAAAAGTAGGGACTGATTTACTTACCTGTTGCCTGCCACTGGACGAGCATAAGGTATACTTACGTTGGTTAAAGATTTGCTGATATCCTTAACACTCAGCTGCAGGATATTTCCGATAATTGGGAGAGGAGTCGGGCCAGGTGGGAGCTTCCCTTTCCCATTGCTTTGATTCCAGAGTGAAAAAAGGAGCAAGCAGGACACGCAGAGTACTAGGGCCACGACTAGATCCATGGAGGTCTTCTCTTCTTACTCGGCTAACTATGGTCCTCCAGGCCTAACATTTTATAGTGATCTCCGCTATTGATTTGTTTTAACCCTAAGGGCTAAGGTGACCAATCATGTAAATTTGCTGTAATCTCTTCTGCTTGGACTTTGGCTCACAGATTAAGAGTCATACAATCATGTTTCAGTAACCTGGGAGGCACAGGCATTTTGTTGTCGACTCGAAGGTAATTTTATTTTTTTCTCTCCCTAATCTGGAGCTTTTGATTTGAATGGTGTAGGGTTGGGCACAGGTATAGACAACTATTTTTCTTTTTAAAAATTAATAGAAATATATTTTATTGTCGTTGCTGATGATATACACAGAAAAACATACACCAATTCAGTATTTTCTAGATGCAGAATTCAGTGACATTTTTTGAGTTGTGAAACTGTTTGCACCCTCCTCTTCTCAGTGGGTCCTCCCACATTAGCATAAACTCACTGTCCCCTAAATTTATTTTTTTTTCACGTCAAAAATTTTTTTATAAACAATTTTATTGGGACATAACCCAAATATAATACAATTCAATAGTTTAATCATATCAAGACGTGTACAATTGTTACCACAATCAATTTGGGAAGTTTCTTTTTTCTTATATTCTTTGTTATAGGCTTTCCATTTCCCTCCAATCTTTCCTGACGTGCCCCCAGAGAACCCTGCATCCAGTGCCTGGGTCTGTAGATCCATCTCTACTGGATCTCCTATGCCGAGAAACATACAAAAATATATAACAAAGAGTCAAAAAAGCTAACCACGACAAAAAAATAGAGAAGATAGAGAAAAACCCAGTTGGGAAGAAAACAGAAAATAATAAAAACTAGAACAACTTAAAAATGGTTCAAAAGAGAGATCAAATGATAAGGTGTTAGATTTTAACATAGTTATTTCTATCATGTTCCACGTTCCAGTGCATGCTATATGATAACAAGGCTGTTCACATCCCTGGCCTGTGTTCAGAGGGGCTTCACCGGATGCTTCATCTACATGTATTTCCTCTTCATTTTTTTATGCCTGCTAGAACTTTTAGATGTGAGGTTGGCAAAGGTCAACTTCTATCTCCTGGTAGAGTTTAGATTTTATCTTCAAAACTCTGAGCAGGAACGTTGTAGTTTTCATCGGGCATGGTTTAATCATGGCTTAGGAAACTTTCCTCTTGCTGCAGTGGTGAGTGGAGTTGAAGGAGCCTGAATGGACACTAATGAGACCAGATGGAAGGCCATGGGTCAAGGCCGGAGGAAGTCTTAGTAAAGTCATGGCAAAGGGTAAGGTGAGATGGGTAACAGGTATTAAATCTCACTACCACCTGCCTTCCAGAAAAGACCATGGATCTTTCAGTTAATATTTCTTGAGAAAAGGAGAAGAATTCTTTCTACTCAGGAAAGGGCTTTTCATCTAGGGGTTTTCTTTTTCTTTTTTTCTCTTTTTAATCATTTTATTGGGGGCTCTTAGAGCTTGTATCACATTCCATACAGCAATTGTATCAAGCATATTTGAGCATATGCTTCCATCATCATTTTCAACACCTTTTTCTTTCTACTTGAGCCCTTGGTATCTGCTCATTCCCCCTTCTCCCCATGAACCCTTGATAATTTATAAATGATTTTTTTTCATGTCTTACACTAACTGCTATCTCCTTTCACCCACGTTTCTATTGTACATCCCCTTGGGAGGGGGTTATATGTCAATCATTGTGATCAGTTTCCCCCTTCTCCCCCCATCTTCCCCTTACCCTCCTGGTATTGCTACTCTCATAATTGGTACTAAGGGGTTTACCTGTCCTGGATTCCTGGGTCGTGAGTGCACATGCTCTGGTCTAGTTGGATTTGTTTAGTAGAATTGGAGTTATGATAGTGGTGGGGGGAAGCATTAAAGAACTAGAGGAAAGTTGTACGTTTCATCCGTTCTATACTGTACCCTGACTGGCTCGTCTCTCCCTTGTGACCCTTCTGTGAGAGGATGTCCAGTTGTTTGCAGAAGGACTTTGGGTCTCCACTCCACACTCCCCCTCATTCACATATATAATATTTTGTTCTGGGTCTTTGATGCCTGATACCTGATCCTATCGACACCTCATCACACACAGGCTGGTGTGCTTCTTCCATGTGGGTTTTGTTGCTTCTCAGCTAGATGGTCGCTTGATCTGGGAGCTTTCTTATGGGCCTTTTAAAAAAAAAAATTTTATTGGGGGCTCATACAACTCTTATCACAATCCATACTCCTCATTTTTCCCATCATCTCTTCATTTGTTCACCTCCCTCCCCGCTCCCCCTCCCTCGTGAACCCATGATAATTTATAAATTATTATGTTGTCATATCTTACATTGTCCGGTATCTCCCTTCACCCACTTTTCTGTTGTCCATCCCCCAGGGAGGAGGTTATATGTAGATCCTCGTAATCGGCTTCCCCTTTCCAACCCACCCTCCCTCCACTTTATGGGCCTTTTGTAACTAAATATGACAATGAAAATCTAGGGAAGAAATAAGAAACGAGCAAAAGCAATCCATCTCTCCATTCTACATTTGTTGAGTGCCATCACCCAATTCTGATTCATAACTTTTCTCTGTAGAACAGAATGAGACACCGACCAGACCTTCACCATCCTCCTAAACCGCTGCTGTATTTGAGCCCGTGGTATCCTTGATGGTGCTGTTCAGCAGGCACTGGACTGTTTACCATTAGGTAATCTCTCTGCAGGACAAAGATGAAATTATCTATGCTGTAAAGATCTACAGCTTTCAAAAGCCTATGCAGGGTAAGTAGGAGCTGGAATCAAGCCAGTGGCAGTGGGTTCTTGTTTCAGTCATTGTGGCCATTCGTCTCCTTGAAACTCTCCTTTCCTCCTGGTAGCATGTTCAAAGACATGAAGTCAAATGGCACTGTGACTGAGCTTCTTTTCAAAACAAATGTGTTTGTTCTTCTGCAGCCAATACCATCTTCACCAATACCACCATTCAAATGCATCAGTCCTTCGGTCTTCCATATTAATTTCCAGCTTGTGCATGCAACCTGGCATCCAGCTTCCCATTCATCTTCTGCAGTGCGCTGGCACAGCGGCCGCCTCCCTAGAGCCTCTTTCTGGTGTGCGGTCTCATTCTAGAAAGTCATTTACGGCCGCGCAGGCTGTGAGGGCGCGACTCCCTAAAGGTTCTTGTAATTTCTCAAATTGCTGTTGTTACTAATTGATTCCCTACTGGGAGGTATTAAAATAGGATAATACACAAAGGTAGACATTCTTTACTACTTGACCTAAACTGTTGTTTGGTTTCAAGATGAATTCCGGAGATAAATTTGGTTTAAAACTGATCTCAAGGAAATAGTTTTAGGGGTTCATCGAGGCTCCAAAAAACCTGGCATGCATTAAAATGTGAAATTCTGGTTTGCATTTGCCCTCTTGTAATCAGGATTCTTCTATAGAATTTTTGACCAAAATAGTTTGTAATGGTAGCTGGGCACCACTGCAGTTCCTCTGGTCTTGTGGAAAAGGAGATGGTTGTGCACAGAGGCAGTAACCTCCCCCTCCATATTTTTCTCTTTCTAGCTCTACTTTCTCTGTTGATAGATTCTATTGTTGTGCCTTGGTGGCCATGTGCAAGCTTTCTAAAAAACGTGGGTTGTGAATTAGGTGTAGGTATACACAGCAGCTTATCATCTTACATTCAACCACGCATACACATTTGACTCAACTCACGATTGTCGTCCCCTCGGTGCATCATCACATAGACCATCTCCTCACGTTTCCTGTTTGCATGATGCCTTCTTTCCTAACCCTCTGAGCTTCGTCATGGGGTAAATGTCCTTTTGATTTTAAACGATTAACTGCTGTAGTGCAGAGGTGAGTTCAGTTCTAATCTGAAGAGCCAAAGTCTTAAGGACCCTACAAATCTTCATTGAAATGGTAACCTGAACTCTTTTATAATTTTGAGTTTCCCCCCACATTTTTCTCCCCTTCTTTCCAGGACCTTCTAAGATGATGCTTTTCAGAGTGGTTGGTAGTGGCAGCTGGGTGGCTGTGGAGTCCAACCCCGGTGGAGACGGATGTTTGCACAGTTCATGAGTCCGTGGCACAGACGGTGCCCACACGTCTTTTGGTTTCTTGTCACTCTTCTTTCCCCGGGGAGAGGAGGTGCCAAGAGTTGCACCTTAGATGGCTGCTTATGAGCTTTAAAGACTCCAGTCTCTACTTACCAAAGTAGGATATTGAATACTGTCTCTGTGAATGATGCTATGCCCATCGAGATTGGTGTCCCAGGAGATGGGCTGTTGATCCCCATCCCCAGGGATTCTCAAGCTGTTTGGTTATGTGGAAGACATTTTCATAACTTTGTCCCCTGTATGCTCTACCAATTCATGCATAGGTTTGCAGCAAAAGCAGATATGTATATGCAGATATCCCCTGTCAAATTTATATTTATTCATAGGTATACTCCAACTCTCCCTCTTCCACCAATCAGCCTGTATGTCTCTCCAAGCGTCTACTTATAGAAACCCACTGTTGTGACTCTAGCCACTATACAGTGAAATAAGGGGTAGTATAGAACCACTAAAAAATTCACTTGTTCAGTTTTAGGGATGCCCCATGAAACCATGATCCTAAAGCTTCAAATGAAGGAACCAAATTCTAGGAAGCTTTAGTTGGTATTTAAGCAGTCCACCTGCTACTCTTTTGGGGTTACCATTGATGTAAGCATATCTGTCATACAACTTTTTCCAATTCGACATTTTACAGATGTGCATCACATTGACAGCAATTGAAATAACTAGCTGTTCAACTCTACCCTTAATTAAAATTTTCCATCACCATCACTCTCCCTGCCTCTTAGTGTTAAAATGGCGTGGCTGAGGGCTTTGACCTCCTCTGACTTCACAAGGGGGAAGGATAATCAAGATCAACATCCCAAGGCTGAGTTCTATGAGCAGAGGTCAGATATGGCTCCATCTCTTTTTTTTTTTTTTTTACCAGTTCTAACTACTGTTCCCATGGCACTCTGCATCCCTGCTGGGTCCATATTTCATTGCAATGGCTACTCAGCACTCACAGATATTGCTCACAATTTGTGGAGTATTTTTTTAGTAAAGTCAGACATTACAATTCAGGTGAGAAACCATTCAGGTACAGTTCTTCAATCAGAACAGCCTTTTTTCCAGCAGTGTCAGCGGGCACATTTCTCTATGGCTCTTGGCATCTTGGTCCCACACTTCCTGGCCTCTGTCCTGCTTGGGAAAGTGTTACAAAGCTTTGTTTACTCACTAAGTCCTCAGAGGCACCCTATGCTGCCAGTAAGCCCCAGCCTGAAGGAGCTCCGTTCTAGTTTCCTGGGTTGAAAACAGCTTCACCAAGTACCCACCCCTGCCAACAAGCTCTGACTTGCAGGCAGTCAGCTTTTGTGCTCCGTGAGCCCAGAGGTTTGCCATGCCTTGGCTACCATGCTGCCACTTGGCTCTGCCACTTCTGTTTCTTTGCTGTCATGTCTCTTTCTTTTTTTAATGAATAAATCATTTTATTGGGGGCTCTTATAGCTCTTTTTTTTATTCTTTAAAAAATTATTTATTTATTTATTTATTTTTGTTGCTGTTTCTTCTTTTTTTTTTTTTTTTGACATTTTATTAGGGGCTCATACAGCTGTCATCCCAATCCATACACACATCAATTGTGCAAAGCGCATTTGTACATAGTTTCTCAAAACATCCTCTCTCCACCCAAACCCCCGACATTAGGTCCTCATTTTTCCCCTTCCTCCCCACTCCCCCCTCCCTCATGAGCCCTCGATAGTTTATAAATAAACTTTGTCATATCTTGCCCTGTCCAACATCTCCCTTCACCCACTTTTCGGCTGTCTGTCCCCCAGGGAGGAGGTCACACACAGTTCCATGTAATCGGTTCCTTCCCTCCTACCCATTCTCCCCTTACCCTCCCTGTTTTGCCACTCACACCACTGGTCCTATAGGGCTCATCCGTCCTGGATTCCCTGTATTTTCAGTTCCTATCTGTACCAGTGTACCTCCTCCGGTCCAGCCAGACTTGCAAGATCGAATTCGAGTCATGGTAGTGGGAGCGGGGAGGAAACATTTAGGAACTAGAGGAAAGTTGTATTTCTCATCATTGTTACATCGCTCTTATAGCTCTTATAACAACCCATACAACAATTGTACCAAGCACATTTGTACGTATGTGACCATCATCATTTCCAAAACATTTTCTTTCTACTTGAGCCCTTGGTATCAGCTCTTCTTTTCCCCCTCCCTCCCCGGTCCTCCCACCCTCGCGAACCCTTGATAATTTATAAATCATTTTAATTTCCATATTATACCCTGTCTGCTGTCTCCCTTCACCCATGTTTCTGTTGTTCGTTCCCCTGGGGCTGGGGCAGAGTGGGGTGTTGTGTGTTGATCATGGCACTTGGTTCCCTTTTCTTCCCCCAGCTTCCCCTTACACTCATGGTATTGCTATTCTCATGATTGATACTGAGGGGTTGATCTGTCCTGGATTCTGTGTGTCGAGAGCTCTTATCTGTACAGTGTATATGCTCTGCTTTAGCCGGATTTGTAAGATAGTACTGGGATCATGATAGGGGGGGGGGGGGGAGGCATTAAAGAACCAGAGGATTGTTGTGGGTTTCCTTGGTGCTACACTGCACCCTGGCTAGCTCATCCCTTCCTTGTGATCCTTCTGTGAGAGGATGTCCAATTGTCTACAAATGGACTTTGGGTCTCCATTCCAAGTCCCTCGTTTGCATCAAAATGGTTGTTTGTTTTGGGTCTTCTGATGCCTGATACCTGATACCAGCTACACCTCGTGATCACAGGGGTTGGTGTGCTTCTTTCATTTGGGTTTTGTTGCTTCCATCCTAGATGGCCACTTTTTTAGACTCCAGATGCTATATCTTGTAATAGCCAGGCACCATCAGCTTTCTTGACCACATTTGCTTATGCACCCATTTTGTCTTCAGCAATTGTGTCAGAAAGGTGAGCATCACAGAATTACAGGTTATTAGAAACAAAGTGTTCTTGAATTGAAGGAGGATTTTAATAGAGGCCCAATAACTGTCTGCTTAACCTTAATACTTAACCTATAAATATATATACATAGATCTATATTCCTATCATATATTAATATATTTACATATGTAAATGCCTATATTTATACCTCTATAAATGTCTTTTGACTCCTAGTTCTTTCCTCTATTTCCTTTTACTTTCCTCTTGTCCCACTATAATGTTTGACCTTCATTCCGCTCTCTGTACTTCCTCTCAGGTACAATGCACTTGAACAAACCCCACCAGGCATTCTATGCCCTCCTTGCCATCGATTTTAGATCTCTTGTTCCCTTGTCCCTGGGTTTGTTGGCTCTCCCGTCCCTTTCCTCCATTGCCTCCTCTCCCGTCCTCCTGAACTGTCAGTACCATTGTTTTGTCCTCAAGATTGTTTATCCTGCCTATCTTATATAGATCGATTTGAAAAGAAAGAAAGGGAAGAAAGAAAGAAAGAAAGAAAAGAAAGAAAGAGAGAAAGAAAATAGCCTATGAATAGTTCCAGGTCTGTCTGCTGAGCCTTATGAATTTTTTTCCGACTGGGTCTGATGCAGTACCAAGCCCTGCCCCCCAAGTCTGAAGTCTATTTTCAGAATTCCTCGGGGACTTTGTTGCTTTGCTCCCCTTGCTGATCTGTTATGCACCCTCTGTGTTACGCCCTGGTGTGTGTGTGGGGGTGGGGGGCAGTCAGACTGGGCACAATTCTCACACTGTGCCTCAGGTGCTGATCCCCATAGTGCTGTGTCTCAGTAAGGGGATGTCGTGTCTTGTGGTGGGGCCGACCCTACGATACTCTCTGTGCATTGTCTGCTCTGAGCGGGAATGTTGGTCTAAGCTTGGTGGGCCAGGATGCTGTTCTCTCTCTCTCCTCTATTTCCCTCTTCATTAGCTCCTGTGTGGTCTGGGAAGACCTGCCTCTCTCTCTGGGTTGTATCTTTAGTGCTGTCCTCTGTAGTGCATTCTTCTGGGGAGGTGGGTCAATGTAGCTGGGATAGGGGCGGCCCGGTCTTGCAGACCTCTCTGTTAGTTCACTGCTTCATGCTGGTATGTTGCCCTCAAGGGTTGATGCACCAGGTTGAGGTCTGGTCCCTCTCACCCTTTCCTGTGGAGACATAAACAGTACCCTCTGCATGGTGGATTATTGCCCTGTTCCCCCCAGTGTGTTCATCCTCTGCTTTTTCTTGTCTCCCCAGCCCCTCTCTTCCCCTTCTTTATGTTGATATGCTGTATGCATCATTGGGCTTGGTCTGTCCCCGTCAGTGTGCCTGTCTCTCAACCTGCAATTTATGTATTAAATAGTTCTTCTTCTGATCCCATGGTGTTGATTGGACCTACCTCACTGGACTCATCTTGTACTTGTCCCTTTGTGCTTGGCTAACTTCACTTAGCATAATTTCTTTCAACTCTTCCCATGAGACAATGTGCTTCATATGTTCATCACTATTTTTTATAGGGTTGTGTAGTACTCCATTGTGTGTATGTGCCAGAGTTTTCTAATCCTGTAGTCTATTGATGGAAATTCAGGTTGTTTCCAGACCTTTGCATTGTGAATTGTGCCGCATTAAACATCGGCACACAGATAGCTAAATTTCCATTTGTTTTAGATATCACTAGATCGCTTTCCCCAGTGGCTGTACTTATCTAAAAGGCCACCAGCAGTGGATGAGAGTTCCTATCTTACCACGTCACCTCCAACATTTGTTGGTCTGATTTTTTTTAACTGAGCTATCTTCAGGGATGTTAGGTGGTATCTCATAGTTGTTTTAATTTTCATTTCTTTCATGGCTAACAATCGTGAACATTTTCTCATATGTTTATTGATCTATTGTTCCCTTGTCTCTGGGTTTGTTGGCTTTCCCCTCCCTTTCCCCCACCGCCTCCTCTCCCTGGCCCGCGCCCCCCCCCCCCCCCCCCCCCCCCCCCCCCCCCCCCCCAGTGCCCTGAACCATCAGTCCCATTGTTTTGTCCTTGGGACAAAACATTTAAGTTTCCTCCCTGGTGAAAATTCTGTTCAGGTCCTTGGCCACCTCCTCAGAGGGCTGGATGTTTTTTGCTTGTTGCAGGCTATTTTGTATTGTATATTTTAGGAATAAGCCCTTTGTCTGACATGTCATTGCTAAAGATCTTCTCCCAGTCTGTGAGTTCTTTTATTACTCTCTTGGTGAAGTCTCTCATGCACACAGATGCTTTATCCTTAGTATATCACATTTGTCAATTTCAGCTTCTTATGTGTGTGTCCTTCCCTATTTCAGTTAGCCTATGTATTCCCTGTGCCAAGGTTCTCAGGTTTGTCCCTATTCCTTCAGTGATGGCCCTGTTAGTCTGGAGTTTTACTTAGAGGTCTGTGATCCACCTTGAGTTTGTTTTTGTGTGTAGTGTGAGGTAAGATCTTGCCTCATTTTTCTGCATGTAGATATCCACTTGTTGAAGAGGGCATCCATTTCTCATTTGATGTTTTTTGGGCCCTTATCGGAGATCAGTTGTCTATATGTTGCTGGATTTATTTCTGGGTTTTCTGTTCTTTTCCATTGGTCCGAGTACATGTCATTATACCAGTACCACGCTGTTTTGACCACTGTGTTGTGTAGTGTGTTCTAAAGTCAGGTAAAGCAAGTCCTCTGACTTTTTCTTCTTGAGGAGTTCTCTGTTAATTCTGGGCTTCTCTCTCCACTAAGTTGGTAGTCAGTTTTTCCATTTCTTTGAATAAGGTTGTTGGTATTTGTATCGGTATAACGCTAAACTTATATAGTGTCTTGGGTAGGATTGACATCTTTACTATATTGAGTTTTCCAATCCATGAGCATGGGATATTCTTTCATTTGTGGAGGTCACATTTGGTTTCTTGTAGTAGGGTTCTTTAGTTTTCCTCATCAATTTGTGTTTGGCTATTGTGAAGGGCATTGCCTTCTTGATCTCCTCTTCCGTGGCCTTGTCTGATGCATATAGCAATCTAAGAGACTTCTGTTTGTTGATCTTGTATTCAGCCACTCTTTCACATTTCTCTACAGCTGCCAGCACCCCTCTTGTGGAGCTTTTGAGGTTTTCAGTGTACATAATCATGTCGTCTGCAAATAACGATCGTTTCACCTCTTCCTACCCTGAGACAAATGCCTCTAATGTCCTGTCATTGCCTTATGTTGTTAGCTAGGACCGCCAGTATGATGATGAATAGAAATGGGGACAAGGGGCATCCTTATCTGGTCCCCCTTTTCAGCGGGATTGTTTTTGTCTTTTCTTCATTGACTATGACATTGGGTGTTGTTTTTTCATAGATAGCTTGTATTAACTTGAGGAATTCCTCTTCCATTCTTATCGTCTTGAGTGTCTTAATTAGGAATGGGTGTTGGATATTGTCAAATGCTTTTACTGAGTCTATTGATATTATCACATTGTTTTTATCTATTTTCTTTTCAATGTGATGGACTTTCAGACGTTGAACCATCCCTGCATCCCTGGAATGAATCCCACCTGGTCATGGTGGATGATTTGTTTAATATACTTCTGTATTCTATTGGCCAATATTTTGTTAAGGATTTTTGTATTAATGTTCATTAGAGATACTGGACTGTTGTTCTTTATTCTTGTGGGATCCTTGCCAGGTTTGGGTATCTGTGTTATACTAGCTTCATAGAATGAGTTTGTGAGTTTACTGTCTTTTCCTGTGTTCTGGAAGAGTTTGTGTAGGATTGGTGTCAGCTCTTCCCTGAGTGCTTGGTAGAATTTTCCTGTGAAGCCAACTGGCCTAGGAGTTTTTTCATTGGTAGTTTTTTGACAACCAGACCTATTTCTTCTATTGCTATGGGTCTATTGAGGTTCTTGACTTCTATCTGGGATAATCTAGGGAGGGGTTGTTTTCCAAGTATTTGTACACATTTTCCAGGTTGTTGAATTCATTGACATACAGATTTTCATAGTAATTTGTAATTATCCTTTTAATCTCATTAGGGTTCATTGTGAGTTCCCCTGATTCATCCCTCATCCTGGTTATTGAAGTTTGCTTCTGCCTCTACATAGTTAGCTTTGCCAGCACTTTACCAATTCTGTTAATCCTTTCAAAGACCCCGCTTTTTTTGCTGCCTTGATTTTTTTTGCACTGTTCTCTTGTCTTCCCACTCCTTTATCTCCACCCTGATGTTTATTGTTTTATTTTTTTTGCTATGGGAGGGATTGTTCTTTTTCTCTGTTCTAGTTGCTGAAGATTTTTTGATAGTGTATAGTCACGAGTCTCTCTTCCTTTTTCATATGTGCATTAATTGCTACCAAGCAACCTCTGATAACTGCTTTTGCTGTGTCCCGTAGGTTTTGGTACATTTTACTCTTATGCTTGTTAGTTTCTAAAACCTTCCTACTTTCCTCTCTAATTTAGACCCATACCCACTCATTCTGCAGAAGATTTTAATTTATTTTCCAATTTTTGTCCTTGTTTTTTTAAATTGTTCTCTTGTTTATCTCCAGCTTTATGGCATGGTGGTCTGAGAGGAATGTCTGAGTTATTTCTATGTGTTTGAATTTACTCAGGCTCGACTTGTGCCACAGCATGTGATCTATTTTTGAATAAGAGCCATGTGCACTTGAAAGGAAGGTGGATTTTTTTGCATTTGGGTGGAGAGCTCTATAAATGTCCATCAGGTCGAGTTGCCTACTTGTGATTTTAACTTTGTCGTATCCTTGTTGAATTTCTTTCCTGGTGACCTATCTTTCTCTGATAGCAGTATTAAAGTCACTACTATGTTTGTTGAGTCTGTGATTTCTGTTTTCAGGTTTTGAAGAATTTGTTTGACAAATTTTACAGGTCTCTTGTTAGGCATGTATATATTTATTATGCTAACTGGTTCTTGATCTACTGATCCTTTTAGCACTGTATAGTGACCATCCTTATCTCTTGTTTTCACCTTGAAATCAACTTAGTCTGAGATTAGGATTGCAACACCTGCTTTTGTTTGGTTGCTGTTTGCTTGCTATTTTCTCCAACCTTTTATTCTTAGCCTATATTTGTCTGCAAGCTGAAGGTCTCTTGCAGGTAACCGATTGTTGGATTATATTTCCTGAGCCAGTGTGCAAGCCTTTGTCTTTTAAAGGGTGAATTCAGACTGTTTACATTCAGAGTTATTATCACCAACTGTGGATTCATTGTTGTCATCCTGTACCTTTTGTGTTGGGTGTTTTCCTATCTCCCCACATAACATTGTGCTGTGTATATGTGTGTGCACTTCATTCTTGCCTTCTTTTTGCCATTGAGGCAAAGTTACCTTGCTGGTTGTTTTCAACATGTTGACTTCCAGGTGAGGTTTCACTTTGTGGTTGGTCTCCTTTTTATACTTGGTAAATGTTGATCTTCTGACCACAGTGAGTTGGCAAGGATTTTTTGCAAGGTTGGGTCTCTTATAATGTATTCTTTGAGTTTTTTTCTTGTCTCTCCAGCTATCCTAATAGAGAGTTTGGCAGGCTAGAGGATTCTTGGATTGGCATTGTTCTCTTTCAACTTTCAGAAGATGTTACTCCACTCTCTCCTCTTCATGGCATCTGCTGATAGGTCGGAACATATGGTCACTCAAGTATTATTGTATGTGACTTTTTTCTCTAGCTGCTCTTATGAGTTTTTCCTTTTCATCAAAATTGGATAACTTAACTATTTTGTGCCTTGGTGATTTCTTCCTGGGGTTTAGTCTAATTGGTGTCCTCTCTGATTCGTGTATAATTGTCTGATTATTCATTAAGTTGGGGAAATTTTCTTCCAGGAACCCCCTCACTACTGTAGCTGTTGACTTCTTCATTGTGTGTTGTTCCAGTATTTCTATTATTTGAATATTGTTCCTATTCATAGCATCTGTTATTGATTTCAGGGTTTTTTCTTCTTCTGCCTCTTTGATTATCTTGTTTGACTGTCTTCCCCCTTTATTTACATCTGCCTGGTTGTCCTCCAGATCACTGGTACAATTATCTGCCTCTTCTAGTCTGTTGGTGAGGTCTGTTATCTTGATTTTTGCTTTTGTTGACTCACCCCTTAACTCTTGTATTTCTCTTTGGTGCTTGGACTTCACCCCATCGATTGTGAACTTAATTTCCTCAATCATATCCTTATTGCTTCCTTCATATCCCATACAACTCCAAAAAAGCATCCTGAGGATTTCTTTTTGTGGCAGATCAACGTCTGCTTCTTTTATGAGTGTTGTTAGGTTTAGGACTACCTCTGATGTTGCATTTTGTTTCTCTTGTTTTCTTGTCAAGGGTGTTGATGTAGGTTGCCGTTTGTGTGTTGTTTTGGTGGCACTTGGCACCATGTTCCTAAAAGACATGGAGGCCCTGAGCTTTCTCTCTGTGGGGCTGGTCAGAGTGGTTGTGGGGCATGCCTGTGATCTACTGTGTTTGGGTATCAGCCTGCAATGTAAGGGAGGTGTAGTGTCAATTCGATGGCTGGTGGCAGCTGGAGTGCTCACAAGACGGCCTGTGATAGTGCCTGTGGGTATGATTCTGGTCACTCCCTGCAGAGGGATCCGGCTGCAGGCTAAAGGGACTTTGTTGGACTCCGTGTAATTATTATAGTGTTTTGTTCGCTGCTGTTGGAGCCCTGCATGGATAGCTGCTGGGCTCAGGCCACAGTGGAATAGGCCATGTAGTTGGCAGGTAAGTAAAACCTGGGCACAGATTCCTGAGCTACATGTGGGTGACAGGGTTGAGGGTGGGTTCCAACTGCAGGGGGTACAGCCACGGGCTGGCAATGTTTGTGGGACCATTTGCTGCAGGACTTGCCTTGGGCAGACTGCGGATGGGATCTAACCTTGGCTGTTGGGCCTTGGGCTGGTGTGGGAGAGTTCCAGGTGTGGTGGTGGGGTCCATGTGGGGGAAAGGGGGAGTTCTTACAGCAGTGAGTGTCTCAGATGAACTTTGGGCAGAGTCTAAGGGCTCCTGAGCCTGGCTAGCTTAGGAGTAAGGTCATCTTCCTGGCCTAGGGAGTACTCTCGATTGCTACAGGAGTTAATTCACTTACCTGAATTCCCCCACATGGTCTCCTAATTGGTGAATTTACTGATTACCATGGAACTCTTGATGCAAGCTGCTTATCTGGGCATCATCTTGCCAGAAGTGTCTTTGCTGTTATTTCTTACTGTCTAAGTAAGGTGTTAGTGCTCTGTCTCTGACTCCTGGACTGATGAGGTTCTCAGTGCAGGGATCCTGGGCCAGAGGATGTGTTCTACCACTCACTCTCCTTCCTTGGTGGCCAATACACCCCATTTCCTGCCATTGGGATGACTTATTTTAAACCTAGTGGGGTGGAAAAACTGATGAATCTCCTCCTTAGGGTTTCATACAGTATATGTACCTGGTTCCAGCCCCCCAAATGTGCCATACACCTTATTTGCATTATTAGTAAGCTGTCTAATACCCTTGCTGGCCAATCATTACCTCACATTTGTGTAGTTCCATCCCGTCATCAGGTGAGTGCGGTGCTTTTGGGTAAGCATTGGACTGTTAACTGTAAGGTCTGAGGTTCAACCTCACCAACTTCTCTGGGGGAGAAAGATATGGCTGCCTGTCCGCATAATGATTTACAGCCTTGGAAATGCATTGTGCTGCAAACCGCAAGGTCAGAAGTTTGCAACCACTAGTCACTCTGTGTGGGAAAGATGGTGTTTTCTACTCCCCTAAAGAGTTACAGTCTCAGAAACCCACAAGAGCAGTTCTAGCCATCCTATAGGGTTGAGATAGAATGGACTGGATGGCAGTGAGTCATGTGTTTCAGTCGACTCGACCGCACCGTGTTTAGTTGTTTTTTGGTGCAGCGACAATAGATAGAAGGACTATGTCAATTAATTCACTGCTCTGCACTCGCCCCTGGTAACCATTAATAAACCTTGGTCTCTAAACATTTGCTTTATATTATCTGTTTATATAAGTGAGATCATACAATATCTGCCATTTCAAATGACTCATTTCACTTAACATTTTCTTTTGAACAAATCATTCCTGGTAAGTGAAAAGTGCAGCAGTGATCAAAAAGTATTGAAGTAAGCGAGTTAAAAATGTGTAAAATAAAGAATATTACACATCATTCTGAATTCACAACTGATGACCAATTAGGGGTTTATGTCTCTGAGAGAGTCAGTGGACTCTTATGTTTTGTGTATAAAAATGCTCTGCAATACATTGGTCAATGATCTACTAAGTTTAGATGGCAGACTTAGGCTAGAGTCCACTTTCCTATCTCTCACGTGCTTCTCTCCAAGGAAAACATTCAGATCAAGCAGGCCATCCACAACAACATTTACGGAATGTTTACTATGATTCAAGATTAAGTGCCTCATTCTAATCATTGACTTCCAAATTAAGCAATACTTGAGTTTGTAATTGCAGCCTCTGTTAACTGAAATGAGAGGTCAGAAAAGTTTGATTTTTCAACCTTTTAAGCTTGACTGATTCCTGGTCTTTTATTTAGGAGAAAGATTAGTTGTTAAGTTCACATACCTCTGGACGTGGAAAGCACCATATTACCTTATGTGCTACCACTCATTGGTTAGTTTGAACAACTGTGATGGCTTGCTTGTTACTGTGAATCTGGAGGCTGTCCCACCAGCAGGGCATTTCAAATACCAGTAGCATCATCCATGGAGTACAGGTGTCTCACCAGAGCTTCGAGACTAAGAACAGACTCTAAAGAATGAATCCATCACTTGTCTGTCAGCTTATCTTACTGTGGTAGCTTGGTTGTTGATCTGATGCTGGAAGCAATGTCACTGGTATTTCAATTACCAGCAGGTTCATCCAAAGTGAACAATTTTCAGCAGCACTTCCACTAAGAATAGACAGTGGACAAAGAATAGGCTATTCAGCTTGGAGCAATTAGACATCGAAAACCTTAAGGATAGCATGGAAACATTGTCAGATACTGAAAACCGTGTGAATAGAAAATTGTCAGATACAGTGCCACAAGATGAGCCTCTCAGGTTGGAAGGCATTGACAATATGATTGAGGAATTGCTGCCTTCTCAAAAAAGTTGCTGCCATAATGACATGGATGGAATAAAGCCTTTAGGAACTTAATTTGCTCATAGGGTATGACTTAAAAATGAGAAGAAACAGTTGCAAACATCAATTTATCAACAATTAATAAAGCAATTAACAAAGAGGCAGGGACAGTAATGGGAAAATATGGTCTTGGGGAGAGAAATGAAGCTGGAGATCCCATGACAGAATTTTGCAAGATTAATGACTTGTTCAGAGAAAATACCCTTCTCCCCGCCCCCAACAACACAAATGGTATCTATGCACCTGGACTTATCTAGATGGAATACAGTACACAGAAATCCAATGGACTACACCTTTGGGAAGAGATGATGGAGACCTTGGGGGAGCCAGTGGATGTTTTTGGATTGACGTGGCTTTATCTGATGGACTCCTAAGCTGGTGAGTCTGTGGGAAAAACATCAGGTTATATAACTAGGAGCCATCATCTTAGAAGTAGTTCCAACAGTTAAAATGGATCTTTTCTGTGTTCTTTTGCTGCTTTCTGCTTCATTTAATACTTTACCTATAGAATCTTCAACTTGAGGCTTGATTTTTTTCTGGCGTTCTTTCAGTTTAAGATATGCTGAGAAAATTCTTCCTTTTTGGTTTTCTAACTCTAGGTCTTTGCATATTTCATTATAAAATTTGCTTTGTCTTCTTTAGCTGCCCTTTTAAGTTTTCAGTTCAGCCATTTAACTCCATCCTTTCTTCCATTTGCCTTAGCTGTTCTACAATGAACAGCAACTTTCAGTGTCTCATCTGACATCTAATTTGATCTTTTCTTTCTTTTTTATTACCTCTTGCTTTCTTCATGAATGAAATACTTAATGTCACCCCATAGCTTATCAGGTCTGTCAGTATTGTTCGATGCAGCAAATCTGTTTTTGAGATGTTTTAAAAATTTAGGTGGGATAGACTGAAGGTTTTAATTTGACTCTCTTGGACATGTTGTCATTTTCCTCAGCTTCAAGCTGAACGACATATGAGCAACTTTCATGGGCCTTAGCAGCAGTTAAGTTCTGTAACATTTCATACTGATAAGGTTACTGCAGTTTTTCCTTGAGTAAATGCTGTCTCATTGATCTCAACTGGTTGATCATTTTACAAGTGCTATTCTTTTCCATATACACCGTTCTATTGTGTGAACTGAAATTGAGCCATGGGCGTGAGCTCAGTTTTAGACCTGAAGGATGACTTAGGGCAAAAGTCTCAGGGGTTCTATCAGTGTCAATGCAACCAGTCAACCTTGTCTCTTTTATGATTTTGAATAATTTTGCTCCACTATTTTCTTACACTTCACACTCTAAGCAGGTCTTTCTTCTTTTTTTAAGTTAAAAAATCCTCTCCCAGTTTCATTGGCATGTAATCCACAAGTCATACAATTCAATTGTTCAAGCACATCAAGAAGAGTTGTACACAGAGTAGAGACCCAAAGCCCATCTGTAGACAATTGGACATCCACTTACAGAAGGGTCACAAGGAAGATACAAGCCAGTCAGGGTGCAGTACAGCACTGATGAAACATACAATTTTCCTCCAGTTCTTTAATGCTCCTCCCCACTATCATGACCCCAATTTTATCTTACAAATCCGGCTAGACCAGAGAATGTACACGGGTACAGACCATAGCTGGAAACACAGGGAGTCCAGGACAGATAATCCCCTCAGGGCCAATAATGAGAGTAGCAATACGAGGAGGGGAAGGGGAAGGTGAGGGGGTAGAATGGGGGAACTGATCACAATTGTCACATATAACCCCCTCCCAGGGGGAACAGACAACAGAAAAGTGGGTGCAGGGAGACATCAATCAGTATAAGATATGAAAAAAATTAATAATTTATAAATTCTCAAGGGTGGGAGAGGGAGGGAAAAGTGAGGAGTTGATATCGAGGGGTTAAGTAGAAAGAAAATGCTTTGAAAATGATGATGGCAACATATGTACAAATGTGCTTGAAACAATGGATGTATGTATGGATTGTGATAAGAGCTGTAGGAGCCCCCAATAAAATGATTAAAAATAAATTAAATTTAAAAAAAAGAGTTGTGCAATATCACAACAATTTTAGAATCACAAAAAATTTAGAATCAGAAATCAATTTTAGAACATTGCTTTCTTTCTTGTACTGATCGCTATTAGCTCCCCATTTCACACACCCCCCCACCCCCACCCACCCCTGCCAAAGCACCAAGGAGCCATTAATCCAGTTGCTGCCTCTATAGATTTTATATACGGAAAAACTTTTTTAAAGAACAAGAAAAAATAGCAACAAAGTAAAACAGAAAAAAGCTTCAATCAAAAAGAAAGCAGAAAAAAAATTTAAAACTAGAACAAATTTAAAATGGGTCAAAAGGGAGATCTAATGATAAAGTGTTAAATTTTAACCTAACTCCTTCTGCAATCATCCACGTTCCAATGAATTTGGAATAAGAGCAAGGTATCCAGGACTTTTTGATATAGAGGAGTTGGTAGTGGCAGCCTGGTATCAGTCAGGAAATAGTGTGAGATGGCGGGATGAATTGTGTTGCATTGAGAGGACCACAATGAACGACGCAAAATATAACATATATAATATGAATTATTGAATGTAAAACTGATGATCTGCTCTGTAATCCCTTACCCAGTTTACAACAAAAAGTTATTATTATTGAAGCCAACAACCTCAGATTGTGTATTCATGGCCTTTTGTATATAAGTATTCATGGCCTTTTATATGTAACTGAACTCAACCAAGTGTTAGAATAAACAATCATTTAAGATAGAAAGGTCAGTATTAAAGAAAAAGAAAGACGTCAGCATTTACCAAGGACAAAGTTCAGAGGTGGAATGAAAACAGAAAACACAAGAGAAAGTAGAATAAGTGATGGTCCAGTGAAGGGATTGCAGTGGATGAATCGAAACAAATAGTGTATGAATTGTTGAATGTAAAACTGATGAAACGTTCTCTGTAAACATTCACACATAATTCACAGTAAAAAGTAAAACAAGGAAAAACCCCCAAAGCACTTTTGAATTTAATATTTAATTTGATAGGACAGTTCAAAAATCAAACTCTTACAGTTATAATATTTATAACATTGCTAAGTTTATCAACAGAAACTTCTCATTGGAGATTTACATACTCTGAACCCATTTAAAGTTCAACTATTTTTTAAAAGCAAAACCCACCTATTTCAGTAATTAATATCAAGAATTTTCTCATCTCATAATTATTTTTCTTAACGGTCTTAAGTTTCCTTACTGTGTTTACATTTCTCCCCTCTTTCTTACTTTCCCTCTTGGTTAATTGATTATATGTTGAAAACATGTTATGTGCTGTCTAGATGTTTCCCACTCATAACAACCTCATGTACAACAAACAAAACATAGGCTAGTCCTGGACTATCTTCACAGTTTGAGCCCTTGGCTGCAGCCATTGTGTTAATCCATCTTATCGAGAGCCTTCCTCTTTCTTAGCTGCCCTTCCATTTTAGCAATCGGGATGTCCTTCTCCAGAGACTAGTTTTGCTTGGAAACATGTCCAAAGTCTTACCATCCTTGCCTTTATGAAGCATTCTGGCTGTACTTCCAAGACAGATAGGTCTGTTCTTCTGGCAGTCCATGGTACTTTCAATATTCTTCACCAACACCATAAATAAAACATGGGGATAGCTTAACAAGAAACAATCCAAAATTTGAACTAAAAACCACAAACCCAAATAGTTTCTCATAATCAGAAAATGAAACATTAAAGCTAGAGCAATAGCCTCACATCAAATTCATAGTAATCTTTTAGTGTTTTCAGTTGTAATGTAGTTATTTTCCCCCCATGATTTTGGAACAGCCATAAATCTGTGAACCAGAGGTCAGGAATTCTTAATTCAGTCTAGTAGCAGGGTCTACTTTTTAAAATATCCAATCTTTTTCATAAACCAATATAGTCCATTTTTTTGTTGGAGTAGTTCAGTTAGGTATTTCAGCAAGTCAGCATATACTAAAGATTGTTACAGATGAGAAAATTTAATATGATCATAATTAATTTATGCTAGCAATACTTTTTAAAAGTAAGAAAAACCCTGGGACATTTATAGAGGTCTAAATACAGGCATGTATATATATATATGTCATTATATATAATCTATATATGTATATAGATTATATCATTATATATAATGATAGCCTATATATAATGATAGGGGAATAGATCTCTATATATATTTATTTATAAAGTATTATAGCAGCATATGGACATTGGGCCTCCACTGAAGTACTCCCTAAATGCAAGAACACTTTGTTTTACTAACACAGCACTTTGTGATGCTCACCTTCCCTGACATAATCACTGAAGACAAAATAGGTGCATAAGCAAATGTGGTGAAGAAAGCTGGTGGTGTCTGGCTATCAAAAGATATAGCATCTGGGGTCTTAAAGGCTTGAAGATAAATAAGTAGCTATCTAGTTGAGAAGCAACAAAGCCCACATGGAAGAAGCACACCAGCTTGTGTGATCATGAGGTGTCAATGGGATCAAGCATCAAAGACCCAAATCAAAATCATAGCGATGTGAATGAGGGGGAGAGTAGAGTGGAGACCTAAAGCCCATCCGCAGTCAATTGGACACCCCAGGGCAGAAGGGCCACAAGGAAGAGATGAGTCAGTCAGGGTCCAGTGTAGCACCGATGAAACACACAACTTTCCTCTAGTTCTTTAATGCTTCCTCCCCCCACTATCATGATCCCAATTCTACTTTACAAATCTAGCTAGACCAGAACATGTACACTGGTACAGATAAGAGCTCGCAACACAGGGAATCTAGGACAGATAAGCCCCTCAGGACCAAGAAGGGGAGTAGTGTTACTAGGAGGGGTAAGGGAAGGAAGATGGAATAAGGGGGTACTGATCACAATAATTGATGTATGGCCCCCCTCCGAGAGGGATGGACAACAGAAAAGTGGTGAAGGGAGACAGTGGTTGGTGTAGGATATGAAAAAAACCCCACAAAAAAAACCAGACTAATTTATAAATTATCAAGGGTTCATGGGGGAGGGAGTGGGGAGGGAGGAAAAATGAGGAGCTGATACAAAGAACTCAGGTAGAAAGAAAATGTTTTGGAAAAGATGATGGCAACATATGTACAGATGTGTTTGACACAATGGATATATATATGGGTTGGAATAAGAGCTGTAAGCGCCCCCAGCAAAATAAAATTTAAATTAAAAAAATCTTAATAGGTGGTAACCATTAATTTAATATAAAGCCAAGTAAAGTCAATTCTTTAGACAAAATATCTCTAAATATTATGATTAACTTATTTTTCAAAGAGTTTCAGATATAACATATAATTATCTTGAGATAAAATATCACATAGTCTGGATATAGATATTAAGAATATACCAAAATTAAGTTTCTAAACATCTGAGTAGTTAGTCAAAGAAAATCCAAGGATAAATAATATTAAATTTCCAGTTAAACCATAGGCTTTGATAATATTAGGCTCAAGAGCAACAAAGTTGCAATGTAGTTAATTATTAAGAAATAAAATTAATAGTTATGAAATATGCATTTGCTATCTAATATCAGGAAAAATATGAGGAAACACATCAATTTTTAATCCAAAAGATAAAGGCATTTCTCATCCTGAATAAAATATTTTTAGTACCTTCCTTTCTTAAAACACAAAAAAATTTTCTGTGGCTTTCCATGAAGTTTTAAACTATCAGGAGTTATCATAGGCTGAAATAGATAGAGTTAGATAGAGTAGATAGAGTTATAGAGTAGATAGAGTATCTCTATCCTGGAATAAATCCCCTTTTCATAAGCCTTTTGAAAAATTATCTTTGCTGTGTACGTTTTGTAGTATAACCATTTAAATGCTAAAAATGGACACACATTAGCAGACCTAAATCATCTATCTATCTATCTATCTATCTATCTATCTATCTATCTATCTATCTATCTATCATCTATCTATCTTCTATCTATCTATCTATCTGGGGGTGCAGTGGTCAAAAACACTTCACTGTCATATTAAAAATGGTGGTAGCTTGAACCCACTAGTCACTCCTCCAGGAGAAAGCTGAGCAGTCTGAGATACATAGTACAGGGAACCCCATGAAGATGTACAGTGCTGAAAACCTCATGGATCAGCTCTTCTCTGGCCCAGAGGATCTCTGAGTCAAAACTAGCCCAATGACAATGAGTGTGGTTTAGTTTTCTCAGTAGCATAAGAAGTAAATTGTATCAGTAGCATAAAGTTTATATGCTATTTACTTTTTATGCTACTGAGAAAATTAAACCACACCCATTGCAATTTATTACCTAAATATCTTGGAAATTATTTTAAGGCTGTTTATTACAAAACATAAATTAAGTGAGGTTTTTTTAAACATTCAAGTTTTTATTAATTTTTTTTACTATTTCTTATATCTTCACCTTAAATTTTTATCTGTTGGTTTTGGAAACCACAGGGTTTCACTTCAACCTGTTGCTTATCCTATAATATGGTTATAATTTTACAACTTTGGCTAGGGACAGAAATGTTTCTTCAGGCCATCCCAAATGAATCTCATTGCAGTTGTTTTTTGTTTTTACCTCAGAGTTCCCCTGCAATGGAAAGAACCCACTTAGGATCTTTTCATGATGATGATCCATCCAATTTCTGGATAACTATAGTAAGACAATAATATTTGTTTAAAACCAAAACAAACATTTTTATTGTACATTTGTCGAAGTTTTCAGAAGAGACTGTCAGTTGTACATGCAACAATTCATACACATTTTGTTTCAACTCATCCATTGCAATCCCTTTAATGAACTCTCACTTATTCACTTGCTTCTTGTGTTTATTTTTTCCGTTCCTCCTTGTTTCCTGACCCTCTGAACTTTGTCGTTGGGTCAACACTGCAATTTTCATCTTCAATGGTTGATTATTTTAACACAGGGTGAGTAAACGTTCAGAGCTGATGGATGGCTGACAGCTTTCACGTCAGAAGCCCGACTTACCCTTTGACCAGGAGACCTGGTTGCTTTTATGATTCTGAGTTCTGTTCCATGTGTCTCTGCCCCTTTATCCATGTGGGGGTACAGGGTCTCCAACGTTGAATGGGTCCTGAGAATGGACTGTGTGGTTGTGGAAAATAATAAAGACAAAGAGTGGCACAGGGGCTCCTCACCCTGTGTCATGGCCAAGAGAGTGAATATATTTTCCAATGTGCATATATAATGTTGCTTACAGATCTTTCAAAAGGCTACCATAAAAGATGTATCATTCCTGTCTCTGGCTAGTCACTGTACCTGAAGGTTATCTGTAGATAAGAGCAGTCAGGTTCTATAGCTCAACCCACTGTAATATGTAGTAAACTCCCGGTCATAGGGTGTTCTGCTGGGGCGGGCTCAGGGGTGTTCAAAGTCAACTAGCTAGCACTAGGTCAAGACAATAAGTCACCTCATTGCTTGTTTATTATGTTACCCACTTATGATAGTACCCATTGACTATGTAATATGTTTGCAGTATGAAGTGTCAATCCAAGTGACTTTTACGAAGAAAAGGAAAGTTTCAGGTATTCACAGGAAATCCCAGAGGCCAAGAGCAGGAAGTCCTAAAAGAGCATCCTGAGAAGGAGTACATATGTGTCCCGAACAAGAGAGGAGTTAAAGAGGAGTCGAAAGGAATCAAAGAAGTTTGACCTTCTTGTGGCAGGCTCTTATCTCCTCCTGCTGGGGAGATGTGGTTCAAGAAATTGGCTGACCTTATTGACTGTGTTTAAACACACCTGAGTGATGTCATGTGTCTGGGCCTAGTCTGTGAACCTCCCACCTGGGCCAAGGGGGCTTGTGTTGAGCATGCTCAGTTTGGATCTTTCCATAAATGTCTAATTAATGTGGCTGGTTTTTTTCCCAACCCCTTTTTTGTGGGCCTAAGCAGGCATTGGGGAGACAACCCCCCTCCAGTCCCTGTTTTGGCTCCCTGACATAAGGACCAATCATGTAAGATTGCATTACACACATAAGGCGTTACGCAGAATTTATAACATTCCAATCACATTTGAACATCAATTGCAGCTGCAAGTCCATAATCTGGTAGCAGTCTGTTGTAGCTCAGCCACTTTCTCTTCCAGTTCATTGTCCACCTTTGCTTGAATGGCCTAGAGTAGACGAGAGTTTGCATTTTTTAAAAATTCAAACCATTTTATTGGGGGAAAATGTTCAGTTTTGATAAGAGTCCTAGAGTGTCTTTCTGGCGACAGTAGCAGTGACAGAAATTGTTCTAAGTCTCAGAAAGGCAACAATTGACAATCTCATGAATCTTTGATGTCTTTTTGATGCTTCTGATAAAGTCTGAAACAGGAGGGCAGTCGCTGCACCCAGAGACAATAAAGCATTAGAAGCTGAAGATAAAAATCTGTCTATTGAACAGAGCCCCAATGCACCCTTACTTTCAAGAATAGAGAAGGGGCTTTTGGAACAGACTGGCTTCCCTGTTTGCGTGGTTGAAGGGCCACCTGATGCCAACAACCCAGAAGAACATGAGGAACGTCATTAGGGTGCTTTCCTTTTCAAGGTGTTAAAAGATATCAAGTAAGCTGCTATGGTAAATTGTGCCAACCCAAAGGGAAAATGTTCTAGCTGTGGAAGGTCGGACCTTTCCAGAGAGAATGCCGGCAATGTTCCTCATTGAACTCAGCAACTGGGAATGGCCCAGGGCCGTCACGTTCCGGAGGACCTGGACTCTGCCCCGACTGCCAACAGGGTACCACTGGGCCAGCCAGTGTCCTTTAAAAATCAGCAGCAAAGGGGTTCTGGTATTGAGCACTGCAGAGAAATGGGGCAGTGGGCTTGCTTTGAGCCCCACCCAGTGGAGCCTGGGGAGCGCAGTCCCAGTCCAATGCGATGCACAATCTTATCCATCGGCTTTATTACTCAGCCCTGTCACCAGAAGGAATGCAGCAGTAGAGCCAACCGCCAAAATGAAATTCAGCTGGTCCCAGGGGGACCCCCCAGCAACCAGTAAGACCAGTGTCTGGGGGCTCCTACCAGAGGGAACAATAGGTCTGTTGTGAGGAAAATCGAACCCAGATTTCAAGGGGTTCAAATTATTACTGGAGTTATTTGTCAAAATTATGAAGGAGAACTTAGATCTGTAATCAAATCTGAAACCCCCTGGGTTATAAAAAAGAGAGATTGCATGGGCTGGCTACTTTTACTTCCTTATATTCCTATGGACGAGACAAATGCTACTTGGGAGAGACTGCCTGAGGGATCAGACTTGCCCATGGGTTTTGGATTATTTTGGAATGCTGTTATGGATGAACAGTGGAATGGGCTGTGGAACCTGATTGCTCTTACCAGGTTCTGATAACCTTCAGTCATAGTGACTAGACTGAGGCAGGAATGAGACGCCTTTGATGGTAGCTCCTTTGTGACAGTTCCTGTATGGGGGTTATTGGAGGGACTGGGTCAGTCATAATGTGTATTAGGATGTATTTATGTCTTATAACCATGAGCATCTTCCCCCACCAGGGTTGGGGTTCCAGACTCATAATTATGAGCATGAAGGATTTCGCTGCATTACATTCTCATCCACTCCCTCAGTTTACCACATATCCAGGACCTCCTATTATTCTTTTCAGAGCAGTTCAGAGTGGGAGCGAGACACCATCTAGTTCTCCTAGTCTCAGGCTTGAGACAATGATTCATTCATCCACTAGCCTATTTGTTTTCATGTGCTTTAAAAATTTTAAACACTTTCTTCCTCCCTCTGGACAGTCAGAGACCAAGAGTTAAACCCAAGATGGCTTAGGGCTCATAAACTTTTTAGCACTCTAGTCATTACTCACCAAATTAAGATGTAGAGCATTGTTTTTGTGAATTGTATTATGCCTATAGATCTTGATGACCCTGGAGTATCAGCAGTCGGTCTTGCCTCGGAGTCTGCTAACCTTGGACTCATTTACCTGTGCAGCCAGGAGACTGCAATCCAACTTAATGATCTCAGGATCAACAGCCCTGCAGCTACCCAAGTCAAGAGAAGCCTCCTGTGTGAAATCTAACCCACATTGGAAGTTGCCTCTCTACAACTGTAGGAGCCCTATCTATGATACATACCTCTCTCTAGGACTTCTGTCATGTACTTTGGACATGTTATTAGGAAAATCAGCCCTTGAACTTCATGCTTGGCAAAGTAGAAGGGCAGTGAAAAAGAGGAGGACTCAACAAGATGAATTGATACAGTGGCTGAAACAATAGGATCAATGATAACAATTATGAGGGGGGCATAGGACCAGCCAGTGTTTCATTCTGTTGTACACAGGGTCACTGTGAATCAGAGCCAACGATACCGAATGACAACAGGACTTTCTGCAAGATGACAGGCTAGACAGACTCTACACTGACCTTCTACAACATAAGCCCCCCTTAATTGACCTACAGGCCCTTTGATGTTTTTGGCTGTAATTTATTTATTTAACACTTTTATTGACATAGCTCATATATCATAAAATTCAATATTTAAGTATACTAAAGAGAATTATGCATTCATCATCCCAATCAATTTTGGAAAATGATCTTTATTTTTTTTCTTTTTAGGAATCACTGAGGTTTCTTTATTTTGCAAAAAAACACTGGGGATGTTGCCTGTTGACACCTCGGGATCACACGGGGACACTTGGTGGGAAGCTTGAGAGGAGGAGGAGTTGGCTGCGCACAGGCTCACACAGCTGGGGGTTCCTCCAGGCCCTCAGATGGTCAGGCCTGGCTGCAACGGTGTTTGTATCAGGATAGCGTTTAATTTGTATAGTGCCTTGGGTAGGATTGAAATTGTTACTATATAGTCTTTCATTCCACGAGCATGGGATATTCGTGGGGTCACTTTTGGTTTCTTGTAATCGTGCTCTGTAGCTTTCCTCATACAAATATATATTTTTTGGTTAGGTATATCCCTAGATAGGTCAATTTGTGCTTGGCTAATGTGAGGGTACTACCTTTTTTATCTTTTCCTTTGTGATCTCATTCAATGCATATAGCAATCTAATAGATTTCTGTTTGTTGATATTGTAGCCTGCCACTCTGCCATATTCCTCTATCACTTCCAGCACTCCTCTTGTGGAGCTTTTGGGGTTTTCAATATATAATATCATATTATCTCTGAATAACAATAATCTCATCTCTTCTTTCCCCAGATGAATGCCTTTAATATTTTTCCTTTGAGTTATTTTGTCAACTTCCAGTAAGATTTTGAATAAAAGAGAGGACAAGGGGCATCCTTGTCTGATCCTCTTTGTGAGTGGGAATACTTTCGTCTTTTCTCCATTGACTACTACATTGGCTGCTGGTTTTTTATATATGGCTTGTATTATATTCAAGAATTTTCCTTCCATTCCTATCTTCTTGAGTGTCTTAAACAGAAATAGGTGTTGGATGTTGTGGAATGCTTTTTCTGTGTCATATGGTTCTTATCCCTTTTCTTGCCAATGTGGTGAATCATGTTGATGGAGCTTCGGATGTTGAACCATCCCTGCATTCCGTAATGAATTATTCATTTTATATACTTTTGTATTCTATTGGCTAATATTTTGTTAAGGATTTTTGTATTGATGTTCATTAGAGATACTGGACTGTAGTTCTCAAATCTTGTGAGGTCCTTGTCTGCTTGAGGTATCAGTATTATGCTAGCACCATAGAGAGAGTTTGGGCGTTTGCCATCTTTTTCTATGCTCTGGAAGAGTTTGTGTAGGATTGTGTCAGTTCTTCCCTGAATGCTTGGTAGAATTCTCCTGTCAAACCATCTGCCCTGGGAGCTATTTTAGTGCTCTATAGTTTTCCTCATACAAATATATATTTTTGGGTTAGGGATATCCCTAGATAGGTCAATTTGTGCTTGGCTAATGTGAGGGCACCACCTTGTTGAGGTTGTTGGGACTGGTTGCTGCCTGCATGTCATTTTAGAGGAGCTTGGCGCCATTTTCCAGAGAGTCAAAGAGCCCTGGGCTCTCTCTATGGGAGGCTCATAGGAATGCTTCAGCAGACTGCCTACAGCTAACTGCACTGGGGCTTGGGCTACCACTTTATCCCACTGGGGTTTCACTCTCTCCCTAGCCAACCAGGATTCTGTTATTTGTAGGGCAAGTTGGATGGCCCTCTCAGGAGAGGCTGGTCGGATGGTTGCAGGTCAGGAGGGTGGCACTGTGCCGGTGGATCCCATGGAAAGTTGCAATGATGTGGCCCATGGTGGTGTGGAGTACCTTGGAGTGGGGGGGGGGGCCCTGCAGCATGGAGTGCCTCAGAGGGAGGGCGGAGGTTCCCACAGTGGAATGGTGCACCATGGAAGGTGGGCGGAGGTTTCCGCTGTGGCATGGAGTTCTGCGGATGGCAGACAGGATTGCCCTAGGTTGATGGAAAGCACTTCAGAGGGTGGGTGGAAGTTTCAGCAGTGGTGTGGAGCACTTTGGAGGGTGGGTGGGGGCTCCTTAGCCTTGTGGATACCCTGCTTCCCTGAAAATAAGACAGTGTCTTATATTAATTTTTGCTCCCAAAGATGTGCTGGGTCTTAGTTTCAGGGGATGTCTTATTTTTCCACGAAGAAGAATACAGTACACATTTATTGTGTATTGTTTTATTAAAAGAGGACCTTGCACTCCCTGTGTGCTTCAGCTGCACTGTGACCAACAGTGAGCTGAGCACTACAGTCTAGAGTCTAGAGTTAAGGTAGCTTCGGGGGGCCTTATTTTGGGGGAAGTCTTTTTTGGGGGAATGCCTTATATTTCAGCGAGAGGCAAAACTGTAAATAGGTCTTACTTTCGGGGAAACAGGGTAGCTGCGATTGCAGGCGGGTTTCCTGCAGCCAGGTGGAGTGCCTTGAGTGCTTATAAGGCTGTCTTAGGAAGAATGGAGCACCACGGAGGGGGGTGGAAGTTCCCACAACCACCTGGAGCTTCCCAGAGTGCGGGAGGAGGTTCCTCCAGCTGCGTGCAGTGCCGTAGAGGGTGGGCAAAAGTTCCTGAGGGTGTTTGGAAGTTTCCCCATCCGCGCGCGGAGCACTGTGGGGGGTGCGCGGAGCACTGTGGAGAGTCGTGG
>NW_022103968.1:33593880-33623625 GCF_000313985.2 Echinops telfairi | reverse complement strand
GCACTGTGGAGGGTCGTGGAGCACTGTGGGGGGTGCGCGGAGCACTGTGGAGAATCGTGGTGCACTGTGGGGGGTGCGCGGAGCACTGTGGAGGGTCGTGGAGCACTGTCGGGGGTGCGCGGAGCACTGTGGAGAGTCGTGGAGCACTGTGGGGGGTGCGCGGAGCACTGTGGAGGGTCGTGGAGCACTGTGGGGGGTGCGCGGAGCACTGTGGAGAGTCGTGGAGCATTGTGGGGGGTGCGCGGAGCACTGTGGAGAGTCGGCAGGGTTGCCCTAGGCATCAAGATGTGCCTGAGAGGTCAGCTGTGGTGGGAGAACAAAAATCCAGTAAAACTAAGCCAGCTGCAACTGTGGTGGGAAAAAATGAAGAGACAAAAAGAGAAATAGAAGAGCCCAACCACCCAAATGTTGTGGAGGTGGAAGGGTTAAAACACTTCCCCAAGGTGACCCTACACCGGCTTAGCCCCAATCAGCTGCTGCCACAGCCCTTTAAAGCCCACAGCTCTTTTAAAACCTACAGTTGAGTCTACTTACCTTTCTGATGCTTCTCTTGTTACCTGGAAGCGTGGAGTAGCCCTCTCTGTGGCTCTCCTGTGTTGACTTCCCTGGAGCCTCTCTGGTGTGTTCCTGGGTTGCCATCTTGCCCCCATTTCTCTGTTACTATTTTTTATAATGTTTTTCTGTATATAAAATCCAGGCTAGGTTAAAAAAACATCCAGGCTAGGTAAATCTATAGAGACAGTAACTGGATTAATGGTTAGTTAGGGAAATGGCAGGGGAGGTTGTTGGGAAATGAGGAGCTAGTATCAATGAGTACAAGAAAGAAGAAAATGTTCTAAAATGGATTTTGATGGTGATTGTACAGCTCTTTTGAATCTGATTGAACTATTGAATTGCATGCTAGGTGAATTATATGCAAAAAATGCTAAAAAGGAAAGCAGAAAATATTAAGAATTACAACAAATTTAAAACAAGTCAAAAGGAAGAAAAAATAACGAGGTGTTAAATTTTACACTAACTACAACCGGAAAAAAACACTTTTTTTTTTTGGGCTCTAGGAAGTCAGTTAAATTTATTTGGCTCAGGGTCTTACTCTTGTGTACATGAGGAATACTGCTTCATATAACCATCTACAGAATACCTGTGCAGAGTAAGTTAAAATATGTGATCAACAGGTCAATTACAACAGGTCAAATAGAGCCGAAGGACTATTTCGCTATTTTTTGTCTTCACAATCTTCCCTGTGTTTGGGTTCATTGTGGGAGTCACTGTGTTAATCCATCAATCCATCCCATTGAGAGTCTTCCTTTTTTAATTTAATTTAAGTTTTTACAGTTTCATATGAAGTTTGATTTCTTGACTGCTGCTTCTGTGGGCATGGATTGTTAAGTCAAGCAAAATGAATTCCTTGACAATTCAATCTTTTCTCCATTTAAAATGATATTACTTCTTAGTCTAGTACTGAGGATCTTATTTTCTTTATGTTGTAGTGTAATGAATACTGAAGGCAGCAATCTTTGATCTTTTCGGTGTGGCAGTTGGCTTTTATGCCAACTTGCACTTGTGTAAGGGTGGAGTGCAACCTGTCAATCAGGCCAGAGCCTGATGACAACTCTTGGGTAGTGTGACCTTTTTATATGAGAGACACTGGAGACTCCTCCTCCCTCCTTTGCTCCTTGGTCTTCCTGATTGTTGGGACTATGCCTGCCTCCAAAGGTGGTCCCCTGTGAGCTGGCAGACCCTGAGAGCTGTCGGTGCCCTGCCATGTTTTCACCAAGCTTGGAACCCACCAGCTTGTGATCTCCGTTTCCCGCTTCGCTGGCTTGTAGCTGCATCAGTCTGAAGAGGGCCCGGCTAGCCTCGGGTCTATGCACTTGAGTTGGCCTGGGCCGGGGTGTGTTCTGGATGTAAGATTGCTTCTTGCTATGAAGTTATTTCTTTTCCATAAATGAGTGTCACGGGTGTGTTTCTCTAGACACCCCGCCGAGCACAACCACTAAGTTCATCAAGTCTTCTTTGCTTTCAGCAAACAAGGTTTTGTTGTCTGAATATTGCAGGTTGTTAATGAGTATTTCTCTTATTCTTATGCCACATTTTCCTGCATTGATTCCAGTTTCTTGAATTATTTGTTCAGCATACTGATTGAGTAAGTATCGTGAAAGAATACAACCCTGACACACTTCTTTCCTGATGTGAAATTATGCAGTATGCCCTTGTTCTGTTGTAACAACTGCCTCTTCACTTATGTACAGGTTTTACATGAGCACAGGTAAGTATACTGGAATTCCCATTCTTTTCAATGTTATTCATCATTTGTTATCATCTGCACAGTTGAATGCCTTTGCATAGCCAAAAAAACCCTCAATAAAACCCAAGTAGCCATCTTCCTGGTATTCTCTGCTTTCAACTAATATTAATGTCATATGCAAATAGCCTTTCTTTGACTTCACCTTCTATATCCAGCTTGAATTTATGGCAGCTCCCTGTCTATTGCTGCAATCACTTTTTATTTTCAACTGACAGTCACAAATAATCATGAATGATACTTGCATGGGATAGTCATGGTACTAATGGATATTTATCTCATGAAAACCAGAAATCTAGATTTTTCAAATCACCTGCATGTGTACAAGCTCAGGTCAGCTTGAGATCCATAGGTACACTGAGCCAGTGCAAGGACAGGCAGCATCTCGTGGAGGGAGTTTCGTTCATCCTGGGGCCACAGTCAGCAGTTCTGTATAGAGTCCAGAGTGATTCTGTCACCACCAGGCCCTCCCGATCACTCTGTCTTTCATTCACCTGTGCTAGTTCTCAGTTGTTCCCTGGGCGACACAAGTAATCTGTTTTTAGGAAAAGTTTAATTTTGGTAGTGCATCTGAACAAAACATAAGCCTTATACTATAAATGACTTCCTGAATGCACTGTAATAAAGCAAATCCAACTCTATCATCAAACTATCACAGAAAGTACTGTGAAATAATGAAGTACTGCACTCCACCTTCCATTTGCCTCTTTCTTAGTATGAAAATATGCTTCATTGACCTATATATTTCTCTCTTCTTGAATGCATTACTTTATTCCTATTTGTCAGGGGTGAAATCCTGTAGCAATGGAAACAAAACAACAACCAAAAATTCAACACGGAGTATTTTGCTTTATGATGATCCTTTTTAACACGTTGCCAATAGGAATATATTGGCGCTCTAATTAATGGGGTAGTATATTTCGAGTTGGGTTGCTGACTACAAGATCAGCAATTCAAAGCCTCCAACTGTTCTGTGGGAGAAAAATGAGGCTTTCTGCTCCATTAAGGATTTATAGCTTCAAAAACTCTAAACGTCAATCTCAATCTGTTCTATAAGGTCACTTTAGACTAAAAGACAATGAGTTTGTTTTTGTTTTTTTGGAAGAACACATTATATTAGCTGGCTATTTTACTTACTCCCTGCAAGCCATTGGAAGAGTGCTGGGCATATTTAACATTGTTGACGGATTTGCTGATCTTCACATCTAACTGTAGGACGTTTCCAGTGGTTGGGAGACAAGTGGGGCCTGGTAGGAGCTTCCTTTTCCCATAGCTCTTTCTCCAGAGGGAAACGATAAGCAGACTGGAGAACCAGAGCATCGGGATCCCAAAAGGATCTGTTGTAGCCTCTCTTCTCACTTGGGCAACTATGAACTTCCAATTTGAAGTTTTTATAATGCTCCCTGCTACTGAACTTGTACTTATTATGAATACATCAAGTAAATTTGCTGTAGTACCTTCTGAATGGACTTCAGTTCACCGATAAAGTGTCATTTAACCTTGTTCAAAGTTTGACTCATCGTTCACTTAAAGGTGAACCCAGCAATTCTGAGAGAAGTCGAGTGACTCTTCTGTAAAGATTGTTGTTGTGAACTGTGGAGTCTATTCTCACTCCTCCTAGTGACCTGAGAGGACACAGGAGAACTGCTCTGTAAGCTTTTTTAGGCTGCAATCACTTAGATCAGCGGTTCTTTGGGGGTTGAACGGCTCTTTCACAGGGGTTGCCTGATTCACAACAGTAGCAAAATGACAGTTATGAAGTAGCAAAGAAAATAATTTTATGATTGGGGGGGGGTCAGCATGTGGAACTGTATTACAGGGTCATGGCATTAGGAAGGTTGAGAACTGCTGACTTAGATTGTCAAATGTTTCTCTTGGAACAGCTGGGTAGATTCAAACTCCCGTCTCCCCATGAGCAGCCCAACGACTTTTGGCTTAGCTGCTGAGGGTTTGCTTTTCTTTGTGGATGGGTTGATTCTGACTCACCATGACCCTAGTAGAGGATCACTGTCTCATAGGGTTTCCAAGACCATAAACCCTTACGGAAGCTGACTGCCACAGCGTTCTCCTCTTGAGTGGCCGATGTGTTTGAATCACAGGCTTTCTGGGTGGCAGTCAGAGGCTTAACCAGGGCCTGTGGAGCAGTTCGATTTGGCATAAGTCTGAAAAGAATCCATAACAATTAAGATTTTTCTTTTACACATCTTGGTCTCCTTTCCGTGGCTCCGCAATGCAGATTTTCATTGACTTGATATAGAGCTGGGCCCAATGAGTGCTATTTGTCAAACAGCGAAACTCTTTTTTTTTTTGCTATTGCTTTTTTATAATAGTTATATTGACATATTTTACACAATCCGATATATCTATTCACATACAATTCTCAAATCTGTTGTTCAGTCTCCTTGAAAGGAGTTATACAATCATCAGTGCTATTGGCTCTCCATCCCCTTTTCCCCTTCCTGTACCTGGACTCCTGTTACTGTGTCTGAGGGTTATCTATTTTACATCCATGTGCCAACCAGTCTTATATGTACTACTGCTTAAATAGTGAGTGGTTGGAATCCACTAGATGCACCATGAGAGAAACAACTCGGAGATCGGCTTTCACAAAGACTACAGGCTAGCAAATACTACAGGTCAGTTCTACCCTGTTCTATAGGGTCATTGTGAGTTGCAGTTGATCAGTGGCACAACACATCTGTAGAGTTGGGTGTAGGTATTGACAACTTTAAAAACCAAAACGTACCTGTTGGTTCCAATGTGCAACTAAGATAAAAACTACTGAAACAAATCATTTGATCCAACCTTGCATAGCACTCTGGATTCACACAGTCATGAGATGCTTGAAATGTATGCTTTGGAGAAGCAGTGTGTCCTATGCCTGGTGTATAAAAAATGTCCCACAATGCTTTGGTTAAGAATACATCGTCTGGTGATGGCAGAGTTGAGAGTAGAGTCTGTCCCTTTTAACTCTCGAATGCTTCCTCCAAGCAAACCATTCTGGTCAGTTGGGTCCCTCACATTTACTGAGTGTGCATTATGATGCAGTATTGTGTGACTCATCCTAGCCAGTGACTTCCAAAGCAAACAATAATTGAGTTAATAATTACAGCATCAGGTGAATGAAATAGGAGGTCAGAAAAGTTTGATTTTATAAGGTCTCAACTTGGGTGAACTCTGGCCTTCATGAACCCTTTATCAAGGGGGAGAGAGAGCGAGAGAGCAAGAGAGTCAGCTATTTAATCCATGCACTCCTTTACTTTATATTTTATCTTTTAGATAACATTCCATATATCAATTGTATCATGCATATTAGTACATATGTTGCCATCATCATTTCCAAAACATTTTCTACTTGAGCCCTTGGTATAAGCTCCTCTTTCCCCGCCCTCCCTTGTGAATCCTTGATCAATTATATATTGTTATTATTACTTCATATCTTACACTGTCCATTTTTCTCACTTCACCCACACTTTTGTATTCGTCCCCTTGGAGGGGCTATATATTCAACCTTGAGGTGGGTTCCCCCTTTCTCTCCATCCCCAACCATCCCCCATCCCCTCATGATATCACTGCTCCCATTACTGTTCCTGAGGGGTTCATCTGTCTTGAATTCCATGTGTCGAGAGCTCTTCTCTGTACCAATGTCTGTTCTCTAATCTAGCCAGATTTGTAAGGTAGAAATGGGTCATGGTAGTGTGGGAGGGGAAGAGGAAGCATTCAGGAACTAGAGGAATGATGTGTGATTTGTCGGTGCTATACTATACCTTAGTTGAATCATCCCTTCTTTATAACCCTCCTGGGTTGGGGGGCGGGGGCGGATATCCAATTGTCTACAGATGGGCTTTGGGGTCTCCACTCCAACCCCCCTTGTTCACATTGATATAGTTGTTTGTTTTGGATTTTTTGATACCTGATACCTGATTCCATCAACTATTACACAGGCAGGTGTGCTTCTCCTGTGTGGGCTTATTTGCTTCCCTGATGGATGGCTGCTTGTTTAACTTCAAGCCTTTAGGACCCTATATATCTTTTGATAGCTAGGCACCATCTGCTGTCTTCACCACATTTGCTTATGGACCCATTTTGTCTTCAGAGATTGTGTCCGGAAAGTGAGTATCAAAGAGTGCCAGGTTATCAGAACAAAGTGTTCTTATGTTCAGGGAGACCTTGAGTAGAGGCCCAACGTACATCTGCTATTTTAATACTTAACATATAAATATATGTACATTGGCCTCTATCCCTTTCATTATAAATTAATATATTTACATATATACATGCCTATAGCTATATCTCTATAAATAGCTTTTGTCTCTTATTTCTTTTCTCTATTTCCTTATCATGCTCACCCTCCTTTCGGCTCTCAGTGTGTCCTCTCAGATACATTGCTTTTGATCAAACCCCACCCAGCATTATAAGCCCTCCTCACCATCAATTTTATATCTCTTGTTGCTCCCTATCTCTGAGTTTGTTGGCTCTCCCCTCCTGCTCCCCTCCCACTCCTCTCCCATGTCCTCCTGGAACCACTGGCCCTGTTGTTTTCTCCTTGGGATTGTTCGTCCTGCCTATCTTATATAGAGTCCTTTATTTTAAAAGCAATTAAAAAATACTCTTTTTTTTTGGTAACATAAATTCCATCGATATCTTTGGAACAACTATCTAAACCCTGTGAATGTATGTGTCTGCATTGTTTCTTGATCCTTCTGCAGTGGTCTCTCCTTGGCATGTCTGCTTATAGAATAGAGGAACCGTAGATGTCTTCAACACAGAATACATCTCATATCCATTAGTTTGATTTTTGCTTTATTTTGGGGATGAGCATCAAATGATTCAGTGTCACCAAAAACATCATTACAGTACCTTATATTAGAATCCAGATTTCTCAACTCCCAGATCAGATTTCATGCACTTTTTAGTATCTATATTTTCCCACTAATTATTATATTTATGAGAGTCATCCATGTTCATTGAGCAGTATTAATTTTGTTTGTTTGAGACTCGTTTGTGTGTCACAAAAGAATTTAAGTCAGTTTCCGTTTTATGTCCCCTCCTTTTATAAGCATTCCGACCGGTGCTCGGGTCTGATGCGGACGGAATCTGGATTCAGACTGCGACCCTTCTCTCTCTTTTCTGAAACTTTAATTTTATTCATTTTTATCATCATTACCATTTACCCTTTTATTTGTGGAATAGAGCACACACAAAGACAAACACACTCTGTGTGGTTGCACCGTCCATCACATCAAAACAATGACAGTCTCCCAGTAACTCCCCTGCATGTGGTTCTTCATTCTTCTTCTTTTCCCATGGCCCCCCCCCATTACTTCCCTGACACCCACCCCACCACCTCTGAACTCACCATCATTTCCAAAATCTTTTCTTTTGCTGCGAAAAGGACCCCCCCCCCTTTATAATAAGGGTAGTATAAGATTGTCTAACTTTGTTGAGCACAAATGTCCTCCAATTTTGTCAATGCCACGAGGTCTCTATGTACCATAGTTTATCTGTTCTTCCACACGTTTTTTATTATTTCTGTCTCTTCACTATTATAGAAATTGTTAAAAATAAAAAAAGGAAAAGGAATTGCTGTGTTAAACATGGGCATGCTTATATCTGTTCCTGTTTTGTTCTTTATTTCTTCAGGGTATATACCAAATAGAGAGAATTCTGTATCATAAAGTATTTATATTCAGATATGTTTAAGGAAGCACCACACCATTTATCGTAGTGGTTGTACAATTCCGTAATCCCACCAGCAGTGCACAAGCATTTCAATCTCTACATATCCTCTCTAGTATTTATTAGTTTCTGTTTTGTTTTAACTTTGCTATCAATGCTAGGGTGAGGTGTTACCTCATATATTTAAAAATGTTTTAATGTATTATTATTTTTTAAAATAATTGTTCTATTGACATATAGTTCACACATCATTCAGTGGCTTGAATATATTAAAAGAGTTGTGCAATCATCACTACAATCTATTTTAGAATATTTTCCTCATTGTTATTATTTTATAATAATAATAATAGATTCCTCATTATTATTATTAATTTAATATTATTGCTCCTATGGCTATTTGCATGTGTCAATTGTTGAATGCTAAAATGATGATTTGATATGTCAACCTCCACCTAATTCACAATAAGAAGTTTTGAGAAAAGGACATCATGATTGGTAAAGAGTCAGTGGAAAAGAGCATGGATTAACACAGTGGTTGTAACATGGACTGAAATGAACCAACAATTGTGAGGATGGCAGAGGCCTGGGCCATATTTTCATTCTGTTATCCTTAGGATTGTTATGATTTAGAGCCAACGTGACAGCACGTACCAACAACAGCAACACAAGACTCATTTAGTAAGGATTTCTATTGCTTGGTGTGCTCAACCAAGCCATCGATTTTGTGTGTGTGTTTCAGAGCTGGTTTCTTCTGTGTCCACCTTAGAATTTGGTAGAATAATAATCATAATGCAAGCAGAAACAGGGATCTGTGACAAAACAGAGTGTGCTATAAACTTGTATCAGTCATTTCTGTTATGTTAGGTGGCTTTGGCTTACACAGCTCTTTCATAGACGGCAGAGTGACTTGTTGAAGTTGCTGAAAGAGGCCAATGTGAATTGTCAAAAGACAAATCAAATATAAAAATAAGTTTTGTGAGTTTATTTGAGCACGGCAATAAATCAGGAATAGGGCAGTAATCAAACAAAACATATCTGGGATCTCTGAAGAAAGACAGGTGGAGAAAGCCCTTACAGACTCAACATGGCATCACAGCCAGATTGAAACCTGATTCGCTGGAACTGGTGCTTCTCCTTATTGGACTGGGAAGCTTGGTTTTACCTGATTTGATAACTCTTGATTGATCATTTGTAAGGTTTTTTGTTTGCTTAGACAAGAGGCTAGACTCTTAAGTCCTGCCTGTCTTAATGGGCTCTCTGAATTTTTAAAACAGAATGAAGCATGCGAGAGCCTTCAGGGAAATGAGTACAAAGAGGTAAGCAATAGTGGCAACAGGCAAAGCTGCGGAGGCCAGTGAGCTCAATTTGGCAGCTACAATGACAGGGGCCTGATTCAAGGTCAAAGAACTGAAGATCAGATGATGAACCAGCTGCAGGACCAATACCCAGTAAAATGCACAGGTGTTCTTGAAATTGTCCATTAATATTAATAGTTGATCACTCCCCTGAGGAAACTTCCTTTCAATTGATTGGCTGGACAGAACAGATCTCCTCATGGAGGTGATTGTTGCTAGGTACTATTGAGTGGCCTCTGATTTACAATAATGCTAAGTACAACGGGATTAGACACCACCTGGTCATGCACCATCCTTACAATACTTCTTATGTTTGGACCTGTTATTGCAATGGTTGTGTCAATCCATCTTGTTGAGGGGCTTCCTCTCTTTCCCTGTCCCTTCAGTTTACCAAGCATGATGCTCTTTTTCAGGGATTGAACTCTCCTAATAATATGCCCAAAGTATGCAAGATGAAATCTTGCCATTTTTGTTTCTAGGTAGCATTCTGGCTGCTTCTTCTTCTTCTTCATTTTCTTGGGGGCTCATACAGCTCTTATCACAATCCATACATACATCCATTGTGTCAGCACATTTGTACATTTATTTCCATCATTATTTTCAAAACATTTTCTTCTACTTGAGCTCTTGGTATCAGCTCTTCATTTCCCACCCCCTCCCTCATGAACCCTTGATAATTTATAAAATTTTTTTCATGTCTTACACTGATCAATGTCTCCCTTCACCCACTTTTCTGTTGTCTGTCCCCTGGGAGGGGGTTATATGTAGATCACTGTGTTCAGTTCCCCTTTCTCCCCCTACCTTCTCCTTCTCCTCCTGGTATCACTACTCTCATTATTGGTCCCGAGGGGGTTATCTGTCCTGGATTCCCTGTGTTTCCAGCTCTCATCTGTACTGTGTACATGCTCTGGTCTAGCTGAATTTGTAAGGTAGAATTGGATCATGATAGCGGGGGTGGGGAGGAAGCATTAAAGAACTAGAAGAAAGTTGTATGTTTCATCAGGGCTATACTGTACCCTGACTGGCTCGCCTCTTCCTTGTGATCCTTCTGTAAGGGGATATCCAGTTGTCTACAGATGGGCTTTGAGTCTCCACTCTGCACTCCACCTCATTCACATTGATATGATTTTTTGTTCTGGGTCTTTGATACCTGATACCTGAAACCTTGATACCTCATGATCACACAGGCTGGTGTGCTTGTTGCATGTGGGATTTGTTGCTTCTCAGCTAGATGGCTGCTTGTTTATCTTCTAGCCTTTAGGACCCAGATGCTATATCTTTGGATAGCCGGGTACCATCAGTTTTCTTCACTGTTTGCTTATGCACCCATTTTGTCTTCAGTGATCGTGTCGGGAAGCTGCTTCGATTCTTCTTCGATCTTCCTTATTCAGTCCAACTTTCATATGCATATGAGGCAATTGAAAATACCATGGCTTGGGTCAGGCACATCTTAGTCTTCGAAGTAACATGATTGCTTTTTAACTCTTTAAAGAGGTCTTGTGTAGCAGATTTACCCAGTGCAATGTGTCTTTTGATCTGTTGACTGCTCTTTCCATGAACATTGTTTTATGGATCCAGGTAAGATGAAGTCCTTTACAACTCCACTCTTTTTTTTTGTTTATCAGGATGTTAACTATTGGTCCAATTGGGAGGAATTTGGCTTTTTTTACATTGAGTTGTAATCCATACCGAAGGCTTCAATTCTTGATCTTCATCAGCAAGTGCTTCAAATCCTCCTCAGTTTCAGCAAGCAAGCTTGTGATAGCTGCATACTGCAGGTGAGTAAACTGTTGTCCTCCAATCCTGTTACTGCGTCCATGATTATTTGTTCAACATACAGATTAAATTAACATGGTGAGAGGATACAACCCTCTGCATATCTTTCTTGATTTTAAATCATTTCTTTGTTCTGTTCTCACAACTGCCTCTTGATTCATGTGCAGGCTTTGCATAACCACAACGAAGTGTTCTAGATTTCCCATTCTTCTCAATACTATCCATGGTTTGTTATGATCCATACAGTTTAATGCCTTTGCGTAGTCAATAAAACCCACATAAGCTAAGCTCCATCTGATGTGAGCAATGTATGTTCCACATACTCTTGTGAATTTGAGCTGATTTTCTCGCCTGTCAATGGACTGCTGCAACCATTGTTCTCTGATTTGTGTACAGTTGGTCAGGTAGCTCTCTTCCCAATTTCTTGGCATAGACAAGTGCGTGTTTCCAGTGCTTCATTAGTTTCTTGAAACATTTCAATCAACATTCCACCAATTTCTGGAGCCTTACTTTTTGCTAATGCCTTCAATGCAGCTAGAAGTTCTTCCTTCAGTACCATTGGTTCTAGATCTTCTACCACCTCTTGAAATGGTACAGTGACTCTTTCCATCATGTTCTTTCCATCGTCTTTTGATTCTTCTTGTATTGTTCAAAATGAAACCCATGGAATCTTTCAATATTGCAACTCGAGTCTTGACTTTTTTCTTGAGTTCTTTTGGCTTAAGATATGCTAAGCATGTTCTTTTGGGTGATTACTACACAATAACTGCCAAACTATTGTGAATCCTGGCCCACTTAGGGTTACACGGAGCTTTAACTATCACCCTGTGGCTTCAGAATCCGGCACTTCTCATACTTTCATTTCCCCGGGTGACAGACATGATGGAACCACCACCCGTCTCTCCTGATGAGCAGAATCACAGACTGCATAGCAACCCAGAGATTTAACATCTTTCCTTTATCAAAGAATATCTGGGGAATATAATTTTGAACATCTCTGTTCTACACACTCGGGAATTTCATCTACCTTTTCCATTCAGGTACAAAGCTTCCCTTGGGCAATTCCATGGATATACAGAGTATCCTATAGTCTGTTTGCCTATTTCATGATATTGTTTCAATCTTGATTCTAGTTATAGCTTCCTGGTTGATCACCCAAGGCTCAAAACCCTTCCCTATCACTCAAATTCTTATTACATTCTCAGTTGCCTTTGAGTCTGGTATCAGTGACTTCCTTTAACCCTTTCCTGGAGGGAATCACAACTTATACGTCATAATAGAGAACATTTATTCTTAAGAAAGAACAGTCTCCATCGCCAGGAATTCATAAAGGAAAACTGAGGCTCAGAGACATGTTATTTGTGCCTTGAGTCTTTCTGAGAGTGACATACGTGGTCTAGGCACATGGAGCAGAAAAGACACTTTCGTGGTAAGGCTGGGTAAGAGCTGAGGCCAAGAGATTAGCAAGCTGGTGGGCCGATCCACACATCCAGAAACTTTCATGTCATCTACGTGGCATTTGTGCTGGAAATGTGAAGATCAGAGCGCATTCTTTTATTTCCTACTTTCTTCATTACAGTTAAAAGCAACCACCTAAAGTCATTACTCATTGCAGGCATTTGTTTGAAAAAACTTTTCTAAGGGATCAAACACATGGACACCCAGAATCTTACCTCTTCTAAGAGTTTTACTAGGAGTATCCAACAGTGATACGTTGTGTATCCCTGTTTTCACATCAAGTCACAAACGATTAGTGCCTTTTTTCTGTTGGAGTATTTCTGGGTGGTAAAAATGTTTAAGCACTCAGTTACTAACCTAAAGGTTGACGGTTCAAATTCAAATATAGGCAAATTGACCTATTCTGACAATCAGCCATTGAAAATCCTATGTTGCACAGGTCTACTTTGGCACACACAATTTCACTGTGAGTTAAAATTGACTTGATGACAATGGAAAAGAAAATAATGTTTACTCTGTTGCAGAGGGATAACCCAGTAATAACAGGTAACTATTAAGGCAGGTGGTGGCCAGTAACAGTATTTTAGAGTATGGTGAACTAAATAAATGTATGCCATAAAACACAGAAAACTTCCCTGATCAGAATCCAATTTACTTGAATTGGGTTTATTTTAAGGCAAACAGAGAAGTGGAAAGGAGAACTCAAAGAGGCATCCCTGGCACGGGGAAAGCAAGGCACAGCACCCAGCAGAGGAGGTTACAGATGACGGGGTAGGAGCAGTCAGACATCTGTCCTTGCAGGGATGAAGCAGAGCTGGTAAGAGGGTGGCACAGACACGAGCCCACTTGCAACTGAGGTGGTGTCAATTTCATTTGGGTTGAGCACAGGCCTCAAGGTAAAATTCTGCAAAATGGTGGTCAGGAATAAGAACAGCTCCATGCGGGCCAGGCCCTCTCCCACACAAATCCGTTTCCCTGAAAATAGCAAACATAGAGATTAGACACTCCTTAACACTCTGTTGCAGAATCTGGTACTGAAGCATACATTCCTTTGAATCATAATTTTTATATTTACTGAATTTTCAATCCTGCTGAACTGTTAGTTACTTAAAGGGAATGTTCAGTCCTTGTCATGATATTTACAATGCCAGACCCAATTCGGGTATCATAAGTGCTATAAGTAAAGGCAATTCCAAGACAAAAGGTTCAGCTGACACTTTGTAGGTTTTGAACTCCCATTTTGCAGAGGAGGATAATGAGGATAGTGATGAGGGAAGTAGAATCATTGGAGTGTATTCTGCCATAATACCTTGGTTTCCCTGATTCCACAATCACTTGGTGGGTAGTGCTGACATCCTTGAAGTACAACCAATGTTTTGCTCCATTACTTCAGTAATAATGTCCTGGTTCCCCATCATAAACCAGTAAATTAGATAATATCTCCTAGATGCAAAGTACAAATTTCTGAAAACAAATACACTTTCTATACTGGCTCAAGTAGAATGAGAAGTTCTCAGCAAATTACTATCAGAATTAAAAAAAAATTTCTCCAAAAGAAAAGTTCTAAATCAGATAGCTTTCCTGGAGAATTCTATCAAATATTTCAAGAAGAATTAACACAGACCCTCCTAAATGTATGCAAATATAGAAGAGGAGCAAACACTTCCAAACTCATTCTATGAGGCTAGAATTACTTTGCTATCAAAGTCAGACAAATATAACACAAAAGAGCAAAAGAGACATTTTCAGTCCAATATCCCTTAGGCATATAAAAGCAAAAATACAAATATACTAGGAAATGGAATCCAAAAATATATTTAAAGGATTATACAACATGATCAAGTAGAGCTTCTCCAGTACTGCAGGGAAGTTTAAGAACTGGTGATCCTGATGCAAGAAGTCCAAGCTGCACCCAGAGCATTGCCTAGGAAACACGGCTCCAGGAATTGACACAGCAAAAGATATTTCAAAAAGTGCATGCGGCCTTGGAAGCTCTCACTTGTCTAAGGCAAGAAATTTGGCATAGACAGACTGGCCAACTATCTGGAAGAGGTCCATGCACAAGCTTATTCAACATAAAAGGGTTCCAAAATTGTGGTAATTATTGGACAATATTACATAGATGTAAAATTTTGCTGGCGATAGTGGGTGATTGCACAATTCCCCTTGATATGATCGAACAATTGAATTACTGAATTATATAATATGTAAATTATGTGCCAATAAAACCGTTTGGAGGGGAAAAAGAAAACAGTATGGCAGCACCCTGACCAGAGACTATCAGAAATTCAAGCTGCATTTTTCAAAGAATGTGAAATGAGGGAATATGATTTCTGATCTCAGATGGACCTTGGCTCAAGTAAAGAATACCAGAAAGATGTTTATTTGTGTTTTATTCCTTATGCAAAGTCACTTGACTGCATGGTTCATATAAAATTATGGATAACATTGCCAAGAAGGAAAATTTCAGAACATTTAATTGTGCTATGTGGAACCTGTACATAGACAAGAAGGTGGTAGGGTACTAGGTGGTTTAAATCAGACAAGGTGTGCATCCGGATTCTATCCTTTCACCACAGTAATTCATTCAGAATGCTGAGAGAATAATTTGAAAATCTGGTCTTTATGAGAATAATTGCAGCATCAGGAATGGAGTATGATTAACCACCTTCCATGGGAAAATCAAGGTTTAAAGCTTTCAGTACCAAAGGCATCTCAGCATAAAGAGAACAAAATCATCACAACTGAACCAATAAGCATCATCATCACCATAAATGGAGAACGTGGTCCAGCTGTCAAGGATTTCCACAAGGATATCCACAAGCAACACCCCTGGAAACAGCAGTCGAGACATCAAACAATGTATCTATTTGGGCAAATATGCTCATAAAGTGATGTTTATCACTTTTTGGCTCAGGAGCAAAGATGTCCGTCTGAGGACTCAGGTGCGACTGGCGCCCGAGGTGTGGTATTTCAGTCATCTCAAAAAGACAGTGACGTCACGTATTTGAACTGATGTTGCTGATGAAGCTTATACCCTGGTTTTCCAGATGGATGAATTCATCTTTCTTGGAAGAAGTACATCTAAAATACTCCTTAGAAGGCTATCATTCTTGGTATAGTAGAGGCTCCGGAGAAAAACAAAACAGGAAAAGACTGGCACTGACTGCAACAATGGCTGAAGCAGACAACGGTGAGGGTCGTGCTGAACCAGGCATCGTTGGTTCTAGTGTTCATATGTTTGCTATGAGTCAAAACACATGTGAAGGAATTTAACAACAATAACGGCAGCAGGTTAAGGAAGGGCATTCTGTATTCATGAGCTGGAGCACAATAATATAAAAGTGTTACTCTTATCCAAAGAAATCAACAGATTCAATGAAATATTCATCGAATTCTCATAACAGTCTTTTTTGAAATAGAAAAGTCAGTCATCAGCACCCAATTTGTAAAAGGCAATGGATGACAGTGAAAGCCCCAAAGCCATTGTCAGAGTCTCCATGAGGACTAAGCCTCCAGCGAATTCCCGTTGGACCACTGTGACTAACCGTGCTCTTAGATAGAGGGCTTTGAAAAGTGGATGACTACAGTTATCAAACTCAAATTCGCTGCCACCGAATCTGTTCTATGAGCGACTCTTTGGTTTATGCGGCTGTAAATCTTTCTGGGGGTTGGGCCTCCTCTCTCTTCCTCAGAATGGCTGCTCAGAATGGGCTTCGCCGTTGGCAGCCTAGCTGTGGTCCACTGCACCACCAGGGCTTCGGCTGCAAATCTAGTTAGGTTAAATGAACATCTTATAACTTGCTTTCTTTGGGGGACCATTTTCAATTTGGGCTAGTCTTTATTGTTATCTGCTTTCTTCCAGATTGACGGTTTCCTATGATTCATTTTGATGCTGTTGCGACTTTTTGGGGGTGGGGTGGGGTTGGAGGTGGGGTAAGATATTCTTTCTATGAAATCCAGGATAGGTAAGTCTATTGAGATCATAACCATAGCTCATAAGATTTATAGTTTCCTAGGGTTATGATACGGGAAGTTGGGGGGAAATTGGAAGCTAATAATAGGTACAAGAATGAAGAAAACATTCTAAAATAGTGGTGATGATTGCATCACTCTTTTTAAATATATTTAGACCATTGAATTGTAAGGAATATGAATTAAAGGTTAAGAAAACTGTTTTAAAAAGTCAATCTTCAAACATGTGAATGTACAATGAAGTCCAACTAGCCAAAACAATCTTGAAAAAATCAAAACAAAACAAAATCCAGCTATGTGGATGTATACATGGTGAACTCAGTAATCAAAAGTCTGTTACTGATACAATAATAGACAGATTAACCACCAGAGTGGAATTTAGATTCCAGAAATAAAGCCACACATCTATGGTCAATGGGTTTTTGGAAAGGGTGTTAAGTTAATTCAATGGAGGAAACTATAGTCACTTTAATAAATGCTGATAGGACAACTGGATTTCCAAATGCCCATAGTCCCAAAACAGCTGGCCATATCCCGAAAATGTTTACAAATATAAAATTAAAATGTAATAACAGGATATAAATGTAATAATTAAACAATAAAATTCTAGGAAAAATAGAAATATATAGGTAATACTTCTGGACTTAGCATTTACAATAGATACAGCAACAAAAATATAGCAACAAAAATAAATGAGTTAAAGGAGATTTCATAAAAAAGAACATTTTCTGCTCATCAGAGGACTCTATCCACAAAGTAAAGAGAAAACCTTCAGATTGGTAAAACAATTTTGGAAATTAAATATCTGATATAGGGTTAGTATTCAAAATATAGAAAAGACTCAGAAAGCAAATAGAAAAACAATCAAGCAAACGACTTGTTTAGACATTTTTCCTTTAAAAAATATAAAGATATACAAACGACCAGCGAAGACATGAAAAGATGCCCCAAAGCACCAGTGGAGCACAAAGCGAGACTCCAGTGAGAAATCCCTTCGTGGTCACAGTCACCGCCCTCAGCACTGGCAGGGTGACTCAAAAGGGCACAAGTTGATACTGAAATAAGTAACTAAATAAAAGAAGTGGACAAAGCCAGGCTGGGCTGAGTTAATTTTATTAGGGAACGTACGGACAGAAGATCATGATGGGATCCTCTAGAGAGTAAAGGGCCGAGAGTTACTTAGGTAGAAGTCAGTGCATCTCAGTGCAGGATGTGGGGTTATAGTCTATGTGCTTACGTGAAGGATACGTGCAGGGGAAAGAGGGAAGAAAAAAACCCCAAACATGTTCATCCATGAGAAATGGGGTTGTGTTTGTATAGTTAATATGTTTCAGTTGCTGTTACCATGAAATCAGGTGTTTACTATATTTTTATCTGGCCCAGGTCAGCTTGGCAGGGTGCTCAGGTTCTCTTAGAGAGTGCTATGTGGATAAGATCCATCTTATATGGATTATGGCACTCACACCCACTAATATGGCTATGATTAAAAAATAAATTAGTTTTTAAATGGCAAAGAACAGATGTTAGCAAGGATGTATAAAACTGGAAGCCTCATCTACTGTTAACATGTACAATAAAATATACAGTTAGCATGGATAATAGTTTTGAGATTCCTGAGGACATTAAACATAGAATTACCATGTGACCTAATAATTCTATTCCTAAGTATATATTCAAAATAATTAAATGAACAAATGTAAACAGAGATCTGTTCACCAATAATCATGGCAGCATTATTCACAATAACCAAATGAGGGAAACAAACTAAATGTCCACCATAGATGGGTGGAGAAATATATGGTAGGCCATGTACAGTTTAATATTACACTGCTATAGCATGAAATGATGTTCCAATACATGATACAACTCGGATGAACCCTGGGAATATTATGCTGAGTGAAAAGTTGGTCACAAAATGGCAGATATTACATGACCCCAGGGATGCAAGATATCTAGATGAGGTGTGTATCTTCACCAGAGTTTAATAGTAGTTATCAGGGGTGAGAGGAATGGTAAAGAAAACTTTCACTTTAAGAGTACTGACTTTCTGTTAAGGGCGATGGAAATATTTGGAAACAGATATTGGTGGTTGCTATATAACATGTGAATCTAGTCAATGTCAATTAATTATGCTGATAAAATATTGAAATGGTAAATGTTTCATTCAATGTATGCTTGCCATGACCCTACCAAAACCTTGACCTTTCTTCTCTCTTTGCTACTTGCTCCTGTGAGGCTGTTCATATTTTATTGCTTCTATTGGAATCGTGTTTATTTCATTTTACGCTTTACTGTGAGATATGTGAGAACAAGAAGTGGGTAGCGATATGACAAAATGATAATTTATAAATTATCAAGGGTTCATGAGGGAGGGGGGAACGGGGAGAGAGAGGAAAAATGAGGAGCTGATGCCAGGGGCTTGGGTGGAGAGCGAATGTTTTAAGAATGATGAGGGCAATGAATGTACAGATGTGCTTTACATAATTGAATGTATGGAGTGTGATAAGAGTTGTATGAGCCCCTAATAAAATGATTTAAAAAACAAGAAGTGGGTAGCTTCCCACTGGTCCCCTGAACAGCCCTGATTCCTTCTCGCCCAGATTTAGTCATGAAGGATCACAATGGCCCGTTTACCATTCACTGGAGAGAGCGAGGCCCCGATTGTGTGCTTTATACGTATGCATAGTTATATTCCAAAACCTCTGCCCGAGAGGTGAGGGGGCCAATAGATGACACGGAAATTGTGATGCTAGGGACCTTTCTCAGGAAAGGTCCTGCAAGTTGAAACAATATTCACATCATAGGAGGACTTTTGTGTATTTGAGTGATGTTCCTGGAAAACAAATTCTCTTGCTCATTTTAGAAGAATTGGATCACAACCCCAAGAGGCACTACTTTTGGTCCCAAAATGATGACATATCATCAGTGGGAAATCACGTGAGCTTTGGGAGCTATTCTACTAATCCCAGATTAGGCACTATGGAGGTCTCAATTTATTTTATACAGGTTCCTGAGCCAGGAATTACAGATGCAAATAATTTCTATTACCTGCTGAGAAAGGCATGAAGTAGTCGCTGCCCTTAAATTGGCCACACTCATCCAGAAAGTGGCCAGGATCAAATACTTCTGGGTTCGGGAATTCCTTGCTGTCGTACAGCACAGAAGTCAACGATGTTAATATGGTTGTTCCCTGAAATGAACAGACCCAGGATAAACTATGGCATTAAGAAGTCATGAAGCGATACTATTCTATTCATAATTTTCAGACATAACCAATAACCTCATGGAAGTTGTTTCTTTGCCTTCCAGTACTGAAAAGTATTATCAAGGTCACAATAAATGGCTGCTGATAGAAAGAGAGAAAATGTGGAACAGAATTTTAGATTCTGAAATAGTACAGACTTATGGGATCCAAAGACATTGTGAGACTGTTGCCCAAAGCATTTCCAAGTACAGAATTACTTGGCTTTTAGGAAATGGATTATGTTAAATATGCTGTAGATTTGATGATACACCCAAGAGAATGTGGGGCAGCTGTGTAGTAAAGCATGTAGTTCTTTAGCAAAACATATTCATATAAACATGATGAATAAGTAATATAAATGAGTTCTTTTCTGTTTTCTCATGTTTTGGTCACTGTGATGGATTAAATTGTGTCCCACCAAAATATGTATAGTGATCCTGGCCATAGGCTGCTATGATTTCACCAAGAAAGTAAAGCTATTGGCTTTAGAGCAGATTGCCTTCCATAATGCAATGTAATGTAATGCAATCCATCAGCTGAGTAATTACAGTTTAGAATGGATTCTAAATGTCATGACTTCTGAGATATATATATATGTATGTATATAGATACATATATACATATATGCATAGCATAGCATAGAAACAGAAACATGGAAATGCAAAGGGAAGGCCGATGTCAAAAAATGTTAAGGGAGGCAGATGCATATTCAAGCCCAGGACCCTCAAGAATTGCTTGCTGTTAGAAGTGAAGTAGACAAATAAGGACCTCCTCATAGAGCCACATCATGATTTGGACTTTCAGTCGCCAGGAAATAAATTCTGCAAAAATAAATTTTTGTTCTTCAAACCATGCACTTGTGGGACTTATTAGGGGGCTCCAAACATTTCGGGGGAAAATTCTTTTATGTTTTAGATTCATTTTCCACAAACTTTTTGAAGTTTTCTTATGTGGTACAGCTACACTTAGAAACTTCACAAGCACCAGTTGAAACTGCTCCAAATTTATATTAAGCCTTTTTCATTTTGAAGAAAAAGCATCACAGGATTTTGTACATAGACATTCCAAATGAATCCACAAATAAATCAGTTGCAAAGATAGTTGAATTTAACAAGGTTGATGGATATAGTCATAAAAATAATAAATTCAGTTCTACTTTCTTACACCTTGAATAAAAAATAGGAACGGCATTTTAGAATTTATACAATTTTGTGTGTGCCGTTGGGTTGATTCTGACTCATAGTGATTGTATAGGATAGAGCAGAGTTGCCCATGGGTCGTCCAAGGCTATAATCTTTCCAGGAGCAGCTTATCATGCCACAATAATATTATTCAGAATAAAACCTTAGGTACTGCACTGAAAGAAAGCACTATTGGGGTGTGGTGGGGGACAGGGAAACAATACATGGAAAGCTCAAATAGATTGCGAGTATATACCATATTCATGAATTGAAGAATTCAACATACCAAAATGTCAAGTCTATCTAAACTAATCTGTATATGTAATGCCACTCTAATCCCAGGAGAGAAAGAGAGAGAGATTTAACTTTTTATTGTGATTTGAGTTAAGGTTTACAGAGCAAACTGGTTTTCCATTCTACAATTCACTCTCCTGGTGTTTGGTTATGGTTCAGAAATTTACATCCATTTGCACTTTGTTTGCTCTGTTGTAACCATGGATATGTTTACTGCACCTACAAATATAAAGGTACTTCATAAAGTTTATGGAAAAATTAGATTCTCTTCTAATTCCATTTTTCTATGAACTTCTTGAAGCCCCTTCGTATATTGAGACATAATATCTGTCTAATCTGTAGATGGTCAAGAATACAGTCTCTTTTGACTACTCATACCTGTTCAACTTGTTTGTCTGTCTTGGTATCAACTTGTAGATAATTGCTTTTTTATTTTTTTTAGAATGCAGGATTGTGTGTGTAATAGTATTTATCTTTATTACCTATAATTCTTGTGCACATTTCCAAGTCCTCTTTTTGGTAACTATAGTGTTGGTCACCCCTTATCGTATATCCAGAAAAATGTTTTGAGAATTTGACAGACTGCTACTAAAATTTATTTGGAGTGTAAACAGCTAAAATTACTTAAAACAACCAAAAAGAAGCCTAACAAATTTGGAAGAAGTTGCAAAGCTTTATGGGCTCAAACTGTAAACAACACAAAAGCCGTTAATTCACTCCTCTTTTATGCTTTTCTCATCTTGTGTTGGTAGAAGGTCGGAATCTTACTGTTAATACAGGGACTTTAAGAAGAGTGAGGTGTTCTTGGGGAAAAACAAAACGTACCTTGGGGATGAAGTAGTTTCTGAACTGAATGCCATGGTTCACAGCATGGGGCAGGTTCATGGGCACAATGTCAACGATTCTCTGCATCTCATGCAACACGGCATTTGTGTAGGGCATCCTGCCTCTGTCTTGCATGCTAGGCCTCTTGTGTCGGCCAACCACACGATCAATCTCTTCCTGCACTTTAGCTGAAAAGACAGAAGTAAGAACAGATTATCAGAAGAAAAACGTCACATTTGCCATAGCAGGTTGGGGTTACGTAAAGCATTCTGGAATTAGCCCAACATCACTCTAAACATAAACTATATGCCCAAGGTATCCATAGACATATATGGAGTTGCTATACAAATAGACAATATACCACCACCCATTTGGCAGTTTGTTGTACTGTGATGGGTTTTGTGTTGCATGATGCTGGAAGCTATGTCAGCAATATTTCAAATACCAACAAGGTCATCCATGGGTCCAGTGAAACTTCCAGACTAAAACAAAATAGGAGAGATGGTCTGGTTATCTACTTTTGAATATTATCCAATGAAAACCCTATGGATCATAACAATATATTAATCGTTACAGTGCTGGAAGATGAGTCCCTAGATTGAAAGATACTAGATGTAAGGTTGTAAAATACTGTACATACACAGTAGCTGGAACATTGGACTCAAATATTCCAATAATTATGCAATGCCACAGGGTTGGGTAACATCTCATTTTTTTGCACATGAGGTATCCTTGAGTCAGCGGCAACACAACAGCAATTAACAACACACTCATACAACTCTTTCACAAGCCAAACATTAGCATACATTTCTATGTATATTTATATTAGTCTACAGGGTAACTGAAACAAAGATAAGTGATAAAAGAGAAAGTAGCACATAAATAACTCAAGACATTCTGCCAAGGCAGAGGGAAAATCAGGAATCAAATATCATACTAACTCTCATTAATATGTGTATATGATATTTTATTTCACGTGTGTATTTATTTTCACTTGTGCTTTATGTGACCATTTATAAAGAAAATCAGTTTCCCATTTGATACACTGATTACATTTCCCACAACTGTCAGCACACTGCCCATCCCTGCCCGCGGTTCACTATTTCCTTTTGCAAGGATCTCTGTCTTTTCGTGTTTGCGTTGGAGCAGATGCTGTACTCTGGAGCTCAGACACTTGATTATTCTAAGAAACATGTTTCCCACAGATGTTTTGTTTATTTGATGGGCCTGTGTATTCTGTGGCTGAAAGGTTGTTTCTGGGAATGGCTTCAATTCCAGGTTGGAAGAGTGTCTTAGGTCCATAATCTTGGACTTCCCCAGTCTCTGTCAGAGCAGTAAGTCTGGACTTTTGTGAATTTCATTTTTTCCCCTGCAGTATTCTCCCATTCTATCTGGGACTCTCTGTGGTGAGCCCATTAAAGGTGTTCAGTAGTGGTAGCCAGAACCATTTAGTTCTGGTTGTGGGTCCTGTAAGCTATGATTCATATGGTTCATTAGTCCTTTGGACTAGCTATTCCCATAAGTCATTGATTTTCTTGACTGTCCTTTGCTTCAGATGGAATGAGGCCAATAGTTGTAACTTAGATTGTTGCTCACAAGCTCTTAAACTTCCCGACACTACTCACCAAAGTAGGATACAGAGCATTGTCTTCATGAACTATGCCGTGCCAGTTGATATGGCTATCCTCTACGTTTATGATCTTGAACTTCGTGCCGAGGAACTTCAGCCCATCCCATATTAAGGTTATGTCTAAGAAGTTTCCATGACTGTGCCCCTCGTGTGCTCTCTAAGAATTCATGCAGCACCTATAGGTAAAAACAGCCACAACTAAATATATATCCACAGGTGGCTGTGTTTCCTTGCTCCCACACCTCTAGAGAATATCTATCTATGTATTTATTTGGACTCAGATGCATGTGAAACTTGGACATTGAATAAGGAAGACCGAAGAAGAATCACTTCATTTGAATCGGGTGCTGGACAAGAGTATTGAAAGCACCGAGGACTGCCACAGGACGAACAAATCTGAACTATGCCCGGAGTGCTCCTTTGGGGCAAGGAGGGTGAGGCTTCATTGTACGTTGTTTGGACATGGTGTCAGGAGAGACCAGTCCCTGGAGAAGGGCATCATGCTTGATAAGGTTGAGGGGCAACCAAAAAGAGGAAGAACTTCAAGGAGATGGATCGACATAGAGGCTGCAACAATGGGCTCAAGCACAGGAACAATTTCAATCTGTTGTGCTTAGGGCAGCTATGGGTTGGAACAATTTCAATCTGTTGTGCTTAGGGCAGCTATGGGTTGGAACAGACTCAATGGCATCTAACAATATGTATTTAATTGTAAATGAATGCATGTTAATACTATTGCAGAATTGTCTAAGTTGTAATATTTACCAGAGTTACCCCTTATTATTGTGGTTTTATCCGTGTACTCCTTTGCTGTTGTTACTGTGATAGTTGGGTCTTGTGTTAACTTGGCTGGTCCATCACTGAACTGCTGAGCTTCTATTCATGTGAATCTGCATGTACCACCTATGGTCTTCCCGCTTCACCTTACTGCGTCCTAGTTTGATAGCCATCGCAGCTATACAAGTCGGGAGAAAACCAGAATTGAATTGCAATGAACTTGTCCATATCTACAACTGTGTGAGCCATTTCTTAATATAAAGCTCTTGGTATACACATATGCACGTAGGTGTCATTGCTGTTACATCTCTAGAGAACCCAGCCTGACATAGTCATGTTGTGCTGTTTCCCCATATTATATATGGCCTTTCTCATCATCTATATTAATGGATGTGTTCTATCTAATTAGCAATTCATCTCTGTCTCCCATTCCTCAAATAAGTTTTTCAGTGTGTAAATGCTTTCTTAAAAACAAAATAGTGTCTCTTCTAATGTTTGTTCATTTTTGATTGTCTTACTTCATGCACCATAATCTCCTCCAAATTCATTCATGTTCAGATTTTTTTGAATCGTCCTTATTTTTTATCGTCGTATTCCACTCTATGCATGTATCACAGTTTGTCTATTCGTTAATGAGTACTTAGGTAGTTTCAACTTAAGGGGTTTTAAATATTAATGCTGCTGACATCTCTCTCTATAGGTTTGTATGTGGGTGGGTGTTTCTGTGCAATTTCCAGTAGGACCCTTTCTCCTTCTTCCTGAAAGGTAGTCACTGAACCATTCTGATTGTATGGTCTGAATTTTATGTTCATAGTTCAAAATAATGACCTTATTTCCTAATTTACTCATTATTATACAAAATCTACTGAGTACTTGGTATGACAGATGGTAATTTGCATGTTCACCTCATCCTCATACTAACACACACATGTGCATGCGCACTCACACATACAAATACATACGCACATACTCATACAACATTTCCCTCATATATAAAAATGGATTTATATCACAATTTTCAGTTATCAGTACTCCGTTTACATATCATTATGGCTGCATAAATATTCTCTTAAGACTATTATGTTTGTATTTAATTTTTGATACATTCAAATATTCAACTTACTCTTTATTTTAAAAATTTATTAGATACACGTTTAGAATGATGGTCAGAGATTTGGGTATGTATCTAAAACTGATGCTAATCATTTTCTATCTAGTTGGAAACCTCAGGTATCCAATCCCTTCCCTTTGGTTCTTGGTGCCTTTCCGCACAAATGCTTTATCCACTCAGTGAATTCTGAAGTGGAACTTTCTGTGCCTGGTCCCCAGCAGTCTTCCTGACTCTTTCCTGCCCCACACCCTCTCCTGAGGGAGCTCAGCATCCACGGAGCTGTATCACATTTCCCATCGCCCACCATGTCCTTCTCTTCTCTCCGTCATCATCCCTTAGGATGCAGAATTGTCTCCTTATCACTTCGTCAAATTCGCATAAATTATAACCGGTAGAACAGAATACACGAAATAAACTGTCTCTAACAGAAATAAGATGCAAAACCCTGGCTGTGTCAGCACTGCCCTCTCTCTTCCTGGGTTCTCCTTGCCAATCATCTGTGGTCGTTACCTGCGACCTCCGGGTGCTTCATCAGCAGCAGGAGACCATATCTCAGGGTGGTGCTTGTCGTCTCTGTCCCAGCTCCAAACAGGTCATTTGCAGTGTTCACCAAATTTTCAACAGTAAATGAAGACTGTTGATTATGCTCTTCCTAGGAATAATTTGAAACAGTGTCAGCAAATTAGTTTTTCGGTATATTTAATGACAGTGAATCCAAAATAACTAAGGGTGGTCTAAAGTTAAGATGGCCTGGTGGTGTGTTGGTTACACATTGGTCTGTGATCAGACAGGTGAGCAGTTCGAAACCACCAGCCCCTCTGCGGGAGAAAGACATGAAATCCACAAGGGCAGCTATATCCTGTCCTATAGAGGCACTATAGTTAGCATCTAGTCTATGGCAGCGAGTTAAAAGCCAAGTTAGAAACAGAAGCATGTAGTTTTGTATAAGTAAACTAGTGTATGATACTTTGGAGAATGTAGATTAGTTGAACCAATCTTTATTTCCTATTCCTTTCTCATAAACTTTACCCCCTGTGTCTTCTGCATTTATTAAGGAGCTCTGGTGGCCTAGTGGGTTACTCATTGTGCTGCTAACTGCAAAGTCAGCAATTCTAAACAACCAGTACCTCTGCAGAAGGATCAGGCATTCTATCCCTGTAAATGTGCCCTGTCTTGGGAACCCGGAGGGGCAGTTCTACCCTGGTGTTTATGGCCGTTATAAGTCAGAATCAATTTCATGGTAGTGCATTTGATGTGGCTTGTTTTTTGCAGTTATGTGGGCCATCAAACTTGTTTTCTTGCACAGATGTTAAGGTAAAGGTTGAGAAGATATCATGCTGGGATGTATGTTTTAAGCATGACCATAAATTTGAGGTTTAATTCTTCAAAGTTACTCTACTAGGCTGGCTTCCCCCAAATGAGACTCCAGGTGTGATAAACATGTTCTAAATCTACTATGTGCTTAAGGCATCATTAACTGTTGTTCTAATTTTCAGAAAAACAATCTTAATTAATTAACACGGGCAAATTGAGGCCATATAATGAAAGGCATAAACAAACCTACATCAAGAGTCTGAATTCTCTTCTTCTGTTCAAGAATTTATATGCACTCACTCAGTATTGCTTGAAAACTCATTAAGTTTAAGTTGTTTAAAAGCTTTTAAGGTTTACAGGCTAGAATAAATTACAGGGGAAAGAATAGAATCACAAGACAAGATGGGGATAGTACTATTGTACTCTAGAAGCCAGCCAATAAAGTATTTAATCTAGCACAACAGTGCAGGAAAGGATAGGATTATACAAATGAAAGAGGCACAACAAATATGAAGTGGTTGGACATTAACTGTCCATAACAGGTGGAAGAGAGTGGAGGGATAAAGCAGATGCTGAACAAGGCACTGACTGAATTTAACTTTCATGAAGTGGAAGTTGGGGGAGCAAAGACGAATCAAGGTTAGGTTAGGATTAAGGGGGATTATGTGACATTGAATAAACAATTTTAAAAAGGGATGTTTGAAATAGTAAATGAAATGTTCATTAACAGAACCAAACAGACCACAGCAAACGGGAAAAGCCGTCAAATAAGACAGTCAAGTTAGCTGAAGAAAACTTGAGGGCCATGTCTGATGCTATAAAAAGAAACAATTTTAGAATAATCGGGCTACCAGAACAAGACCCAACTAAGAAGTCAACAGCAAAAATAGCAAGGGAATTCTTAGAGGAAAACTTCCCCAGGTTAATAAATGAAAATCAGGCAACCATTCAAGAGGCTGAAAGAACACCAGCCAGACTGAATCCCAAGAAGTCACCAAGACACATAATTGTCAAATTATCCAACTATGAGGAAAAGGAGAAGATCATAAAAGCAGCTAGGGAAAAGCAAATACTCATGTATAAAGGTACCCCAGTAAGAGTATGTTCAGACCTATCAGCGGAAACGATGAAGAGGAGGGAATGGAGTAACGTATTCCAAAAATTGAAGGAAAACAACGCAAACCCAAGAATACTTTACCCAGCCAAATTATCTATTAAGATAGATGATGAAGTAAGAGTCTTCCCAGACAAGGACAACCTCAAAGAATACATAAAAAGAAACCCAGCCCTACAAAAGATCCTTGCCGATCCAGTATGGGCAGAAGATCAAGACTCACCGAGGGCAAATAAGAGACCATCACATAGAACAACTCCACCCGTAGGGCGACAAAGAGGAAGCAGCCCCCAGGATAGCATCGGCTCAATAGTGGAAAGAAGGCAAACATAAACCACACACACAGCACAAGCAGATAAGATAGGTAGATAGGAAAATATCCAACATAAAATACTTAGGCTATTGTTAGTGTTTTCAGTTGGCATTGCAATTTTTCAAGTGAAATACTAGAAACCTTAATGGCCATCTTAACCTGGGATAACTGAAAGCAATGCGGCTTCTTCTGCAAATATGAGCAAACTAATGAGAACTCACGTAAATGCAGTGGTGACACATGTAGCTGAAAATCCTGTGGCTGCTACTGAATGAACCAGGTATCTCTCAGTTTTTAAAATGTTACCTTCATCCAGACCTTTGACTTCTTCCTGTTTGGACCTACTAATGGATTTTCTTTGGCGCACAGTGCTGCAAAGTGGGTGAATTTTAATAATAATATCGCCAAAGGAAGAAATTTCTTACTCTAGGTTTATTTCTTTGCAGTGTGTTCTGGATTCTGCTCCCCAATTCAGAGAACACTGCATTGACACAAGTGTCCTTCTGTCATCTTTATTGACATTCCCACATAGATTTTCAACTTGTCTTTAGTTATTAAAATACTCCATCCAAATCTTTTTCTACCCTGTTACAATTTTGAGATATGACATCTGGCCTCATTCCTGAAATTTTTCACAGAAAGTCCTTTAATTGGGTTCCTGACCTTAAGTTTCCAGTAAATCAAATCTATAGCAATCTCTGAGACTATAAAATAATGGACAATCTTGCTTTACTTATTTTTAAAGGGAATATAAACCTATTAATTGATGACCATTGTCCACCAGTATTTTCAATAAAGTAAACAATATACAATTCGATCAACATTCTGATTACGACAAAGTTATTTTTCTGGCTTAGCTGAACTAGAGTAACCCAAGGGCTGAGAAGATTGAACCTGCTGTAAAGAATAAAAAACAAGCCATGCAGGTCAAAAGTTGAGATGACAAGTCTGTTCACCCATTTCTGCAGCAAATCCTAAACGGCAGCATCGCTAACCAGCTTATGAGGGTTTCACCAGCAAGGTCTTAAGACATTCCATATAACACAGAGCTCTAAACTTTCTGTAAAAATACAGATTTTTTTCATTCAGGGGATTTTGCAAATAAAGTTTCATCTGTATGATTCTACAGGTATGGATTTTAATAGATTTTTAAAAGTTTCATTAATTACTGGATCATGTATTTGATTTGAATGCTTATAGCGTGCACATTTCACTCCCCCACCCATTTTACTTGAGGTGGTCTGCTTCTTCAGGTGCTCAGAAAGAGCATCCCTGTAGCAACAGCAAGACCCCCATGGTTGTTAAACACCATTTTTGTTTAGAATGGTTTTGTTTTTGGTGAATGTAAAATAAAATAAAATGTAACATATGTATTTATGTGCGCGCGCACCCCC
>NW_022103968.1:33579663-33593675 GCF_000313985.2 Echinops telfairi | reverse complement strand
ATTTGTTGCCATCATCATTCTCAAAACATTTGCTTTCTACTTGAGCCCTTGATATCAGCTCCTCATTTTCCCCCTCCCTCCCTGCACCCTGCTCCCCCCTCCCTCATGAACCCTTGATAATTTATAAATTATTATTATTTCGTCCTATCTTACACTGTCTAACATCTCCCTTACTAAATCAGAATTCTACTAAGTAGAATTTCCCAATATTTAGAAAAGTTATTTTCAAATGCCGAGGAAATAATATACCTTGGTATCAAATGTTCTTTTTTGATAAATGAAGAAACTACAGAAAGTTTCATTTGTTTAAAGTTACTAGTGCTATATATTTTTTATTCAAAGATCATTTTGTTGGGGACTCTTACAACTCTTGTTATAATCCATACATTGATTGCATCATGCATGTTTGTACATATGTTACCTTCATTCATTTCTAGACATTTACTTTCTTAAAAAAATTTTTTTTAGACATTTACTTTCTATTGAGCCCTTGGTATCAGCTCCTCATTTTCCCCCTGCCCTCCCACATCCGCCCTCAGACCTCCTTGGTAGATTATAAAATATTATTATTTTCATATCTCACACCGACCACTGTCTCCCTTCCCTCGTGTTTTCTGTTGTTCTTCCCCATGGAGAGGGCTGTATGGTTATGTTTATTGATGCCACCACAAAATAACCTCTTAATACTACTTCAAAACAAACATATCAAACTTGATTTCCAGAAGAATGTAGTTATTCTACACACTAATAGTTAAAAACAAAAACGCACAAAAAACCCAAGACCCAAATTATGTATAATATATTGTATATAATAATTATATATATCATTTCAAACAATCACTGAGCTTCACCTTCTGGACAAGAATGCCAACTTGGTCTCTCTTCATGCACACAATTAGAATGTGAGCGCATTCATGGTTGCCCTTCTGTCAGCACCAGGTCCGCCTCATGTGGGTTTTTCCATTTCACGAGGAATGTGAATTCCCGACTGCTGTCTGGGCACCAATTACTCGCTCAGTACCCAGACCTCCAGCAAAGCGTCTGTCTGTCTGTCAGCAGCATCGCTTTTCTTCTTGGATTTGCTGCCTCAGATCCACTGTCAGAGAGGTTTTATTGCTCCAACTTTTTCTTTATGAGATTTTTTTTTTTAATCAAGAAATGCTTCAATTAATTCTGAACAACCTAAATTTTCTTCAGGTTCCCAAGTATTATCAGCTTCTAGAAATCCCTTTCCCTTTAGGAACGATGCCACCTTCCCATTCATAACACGTGGGTCCAGTACTTTTTCTGCCACAGATTCTTAAGGTTCGGCCTCGTAGTTCTATTTCTTTTCTCTTTTTGGCAATGTAGTTTTATTGGAGGTCATTTTTAATTGCAGACTTGAAGAGCTATTGTTTCCTGCTTCTAAGCTGCTCTGGGTCCCTGGTCTTGGACCCTGCATGCCTCCACTCGAGCCACATCTGAGGTGAGCAGCGACCATCTTTTTATATCAGACCGCTTTGCACTTGAGGAGTTAAGACAGTTATCAAGCACAAAGCTTTAAAAAATGGAAATTGAACAATATCCTTTCATCCTTCGTATAGACCATTCAATTTATCTGAAATGGGTTCTCTGTCCCATATTGCAAATATTCCTTCACACTGGGTGCAATGTTCATTTCCATTCTCATTTGATGGCATGACAGTTGGTGATTTCTAACTTGATAAAATAGATTACATTGTGGGCTATTAACTACAATGTTAGTATTTTAAACGCACCAGTTGCTTTATGTGAGAAAGATCAAGGTTTTGCTCCTGTAAAGGTTTACAGCCTTGGAAACCCAAAGAAGCAGTTGTAGGATGTCCTGTGTGATAACTAAGCATGTAAATAGACTGGATGCAGTGGATTAGCTTGTTTGGAATTGGTCCCATTTCATCTCGGGAGCACATCCATTTCTCCTTAGGTAAACTGTTAGGGATGAAACAGCAATCCATTTGTTTATTTACGATTACTCTAATTATTTCCTCTAACAAGTCAGCTTTGAACTCTTGTATGATGCTTACAAGCACACGTAAGTACTCAAAGTGCTTGTCGAGCATTACTTTCCTGAGCAGTTAAACATGCCTAGTGGATACATATTATTAAAATGAATCATAAAATGCACAAGCAAAGCAGTAAGTGACACTCTGCTAACATCTTACCTGTTCCATTTTGACGAGGAAACAATCAATAAAGTCTTGAGGGTTGTTTAAATCCAAAGATTGCTGGTGTTCTTTAATTTTCTCCAAAATAAAATGTCTTACATCATTATAATTTTTTAAAAATATGTTATGACTTCCTGGAAAATAATCAAGGAGTATGGGGAAAATATTGCAGACCTAAAGAGAAGAGAATCATGTGTTAAATATAAGAGTTTAATGAAAACACACATACCATGTGCCAACCCATTGTTAGAAATTAATCTCCATTTGATTCATTGAAAATTATCTCCATCTGGAGGGGGACATTTTTATTCTTTCTATAAAATAATGCTCTAAGCTTATAGAAGGATTTGAGGTAGAAGACAGACTGCATAATCAACTATGATAACCATTTCAATACTCATTCCCTATTTTCTGTTTTAAAGCATCACTCCTCTCATAGTTTATATTATTCCCCTCCCCCCTTACAACCTTGAAATATAGGGTGGCATAACTTACTACGACACACATTGTGTGATAGATTACTGAGGATATTGTAAAGAGAGTCGGACACCGTCTATGGAGTACAAAGCTCGTTGTGGCTGTTTCCCCAACTAGCAAGCACACCAGAAAGAGAATCAGGAGTTTAGACCCGGGAGGGGCGTAAAGCTATCATGAAATCCAAGGCAACATTTTGTGGATAAAGAAACTGCTCCAGAGTAGCTGAGTGACTTCTCTCAGATAATACACTTTGGAATAGTGCGGGACATGCATGTCAGCACTGGGAAAACTGTGTTGATTATGATTCATACCTTGTATATCCCATTCATTTTTCAACTGAGATCCCATCTGAACTTCAACCATCCTTCATTTAGTTAATGTTTCCTAGTAACAAGCATGGTCCTAGACATCTGTCTCCTTGATCTCCAAAACTATCATATTTCTTTCAAGTTATCTGGGCCACAAGTAATTATATGTTGAACAAAAGGCAATCCTCACAAGTGGTGAGGTAGAAATACTTCAACAAGAGCCTTGAAATCCACTGAGTGTTGAGGGTATGAATTTCGTTTCCAAAGTACTTCTTTGGAAACTGGGTTTATAAGAGCCAACAGATTAGACGAGAAGTCCATATTTTGAGCATTCATTTTCTTATGCGAAAAAGAAATGGCTTAGCTAGACTTCCAAGGTGTTCACTCTATGATGCACTGTTCTGGACAAGTCTTTTTTACTCACTTCTCAGATCAGTCCATATACAAATTTTATTTTCACTTGTCAGAGACAGAAACAGGAATACTTTCCCAGGGAGAAAGAATCGACTTCACCTGAATCCATGGGGTGTTAAGAATCTTGATGTTTTCTTCAAATTTTTCCATCAAGTTAAGAAAAATCTGATCTGCATAATCAAAACGACTCTTGAAAAGTATGGAGCAGATCACATTGCAGGAAGCACATTTAAGGATGAAAGCGGGATCATAGGGTGAAGCTGACAAAGTAAACACATTAAAAGATACTATTAAAATATACATATAAAATGCCCTGCCCTTGAGATGACAGACAAATAAAACTTTATGAACTGTTAAGGACTATCTACCCAGGAACTCCTTCGTCAGCAAAAGATTCAAAATGCCTAAAATTAACATGCCACATATTTTTTCCTTGCTTCTACCTCTATCAAGCAGGCTCTGAAACAGAATAAAATTTTAACTTTGACCGCCATCTGAATTGATAAGTCTATGCTACCTCGCTCAATAATAGTTTTCTCAGTATTCCGTCCATATTCTTTGCCCTTATTGACAACAATTTAATTAACAGTTGCTGCAATTTTGAGGAAAAATAATTGTAAAAAGTAGAGATCCCTTTTAGAAATATTGACTAATTCACTTGGTAAGTGCAGAATCACATATACCTGCAAAGCCGGTGTAGACAATTAAGCATCAATAAAGAAAGTGAGGGAAAGAAGAGGAACCTCAAAGCTTTTCATATGAGGGAACAGTTACCGATTAAACTAGCAGAGGGAGCGAGTAAAGACTGTTTACAGGATTAATCCCCTAAAGGATTAAAAGCAAAAAGAAATAAAACAACTTCCAGCTTATATGAATAGAAAAACAAACAGTAATATTGAGAATATGTTTTGCCTAAAATAAAAATAAAATGAGAAATTTTCATTTTAAAGTTAAATCATAAATTGAGCAGACTAAAAGTTTAAATTAATCCATGGTATCCTTTTACTCCTTCCTTTCAATTATGGAAGGCTGCAGGTGAGACCGTGGGTTAAACATTGGGCTTAACCAAGAGACTGGTAGTTCAGACCCACCAGATAATGCACAGCAGACAGACGAGGCTGTTTGCTTCGGCAAAGCCTTACATTCTTGGCAACCCTAGCTCACAGTTCTCCTCTGTTCTATAGGGACACTATGAGTTAGAATTGACACATAGTGTCAATGGTAATAAGTCTGGATTTGGTGTCAGTTAATTGGAAGAAAGACATTCTTGTTCTAGGCAGTCATAACCATCTTCTCCAAGCAACCCTCAAAGGGAATTTATTTGTGCCTGACTAGAGGGATATTGTTCTAGTAGAACCATCGACAGGATTCCCATGTTATTTAAAATTAGGTAGTAATTAAAAAAATTTGATCATAATTTAGGTCAGTTCCATAAATTTTCAGATAATTAAATAAAAGGAAAGGAAATGTTTTACTATGCTTTGTTTGGGTTTTTTAGGACCCCTGGTGGCATTGGGTTGCTAATTGCCAAGGTCAACAGTTTGAAACCACCAGCCCTCAGAGGAGGCTTGGATTCCCATGAAGAATTATAGTCTCAGAGCCTAAATTCTTAGAATCTGGTTTGAAGAAAGCTGTGGATGACAGGGGGATCCCAAGATTCATTGGTGGAACTATATAGGAAATAAGCCTCTGGTGAATCCCCTCTCTGTAATTTGAGGGTCAGGAGGAGAGTGGTTATTAAACGGAGTGTGTTGGAGAGTTGAACAAAGAAGCCTGCCTTGAACAGTTAACACTTGTCAGCAGATTCCCTCTGGGATGCATGCTAGACCTGATCTGGTTTCCAAAATTTTGAGTTGCGTTGTTTTGATTGGTTTTTGATTGTATATATTAGGATATCTCAGAAGTGTTATGTCATTAGAGTCGTCCTCCTGAAATTGCGGTATATGTTTTTTCGTGTTTTGGTGCATGAAAACCAGGAGAGAGGACCCTATAGAGTCAGCACGTGGAATGAGGGTTTTGACAAGAGTGGGGCACAGCGGTTGGGGGCAGGGTAAAGGGGTGATGGTGCCAACGGGTCCATATAGAAAAAGAATGTTTGAAAACTGATCGTGATAGCAAATTACAATTCTGCTGGAGGTGATTGGACTACGGAATGATTTAATATGTGTATTAATCCCAATCAATAAAACCCCCCACAGGGATAGTTCTACTCTGTCCTATGGGGTTGCTGAGTGGGAATCTACTTGGTGGCAGTGGTGTTTTGGGTTTGGCTTGGGGAGTTAAGAAATGAAACGTTAAAATGTGTCCACAAATCAAACATGCTGTGCAGAAATGACAGGGAGCTGGATACTCAGCAGGCTTTGAGCTAGCTTCTCTCATACCATCTGAAACTCAAAGCACAGCAGTGAGTCCAGCTTTCAGGAAAGACTTTTGCTTAGCTTAGTTTTGGAGAATATTTGCAAATTCTTTGGGGTATCTTTGCATGTGTGCACGTGTATTCCAAAGCTAAATCTTTATTATAGTTTCCCTTTAATCGGAAAGAAATAATTAAAATCCAAGGTAATTTGGAATCCAAGGAGAAAACCCCTGTCATTGTGACAAGCACCTTCTGTGTCAATTGACCTGGAAGTGAGAGGTAACTGCTTAGCATAAATGTCCTAAACCAAAATGAAATTATGTTGGAGCAGTATAAGCCCCACCCCCCAAAGAGAACCAACTAACCATTAGAGAAGACAGAGGAAAGAATGAGTAATAGTCTCATTCCAGTTAAATAAATAATTTTGTAAATGGTTTTATTTTCACTTTACAAATTGTGCCATCCCAGAAATTTTCTTACTCCTTGAATGTTTAATGTTAGTTAATAACATTACATAATTCATAGTGGTAGTTTTAAAATAGTCTGTGTTTGACAGGAATCACAATCGATGACAGCTGCAACAAGAAATGGCACTTCTCTGTAGTAAATTCTGACTCATAGCAACTTTATTAGATAAGATTAGAAAGGCCCACTGGTATTCTAAGACTTCAAACCTTCTTGGAAGTAGACTAACATAGCTTTCTCCCACAGAGTGATGGATGGGCTTGAACACCACACCTTATGGATGAAGCAGAGAGCTTTAATTAGGGACTAATAAGATGTTTAGTCAGTCAAAACCATAGAGGAGCATCATGCAGGCCAGAATTGTGTGCATGCACCTTAGCAGAAACTTGCAGGGAGGTTTACCATAAGCATAGTCCTCAGGAAGTGAAAGCAAAGAACATTTGCTTCCTGCCCCATTAGGATGTGATGAGGTCATTCCCACAGGGTCCCCTTGACAATTATTCTCTGGTGAAATGTTCTAAAACAGATCATTCAAATTTTTCAAGAGGCAAAAACATTGCTTTTTGATGCTGACTGAAGGAGACCCCAAAGACTCTACCTTCAGGATTTTTCATGAAATCAAACCAAAGCCTGGGAAGAATAGGAGTCAAGGAAGTTTTCTAGTTCCAGAAAGGCTTACAGTCTTGGAAACCCACAGGAGCATTTCTATATCATCCTTAAGAGTCACTAAGTTCTTGGCAGTGAAGTATATTTAATTTTGGGGTGGGAGGATTAAGTCATACTATGTACACATTGTGAGTATACACACGAATATAAAAACAGAAGTACTTCATTGTTCTCTGCTTCAATCACTTCAGTCTCAAACTCACTGCCATTCAGTAGCATCCAGCTCATAGCAATTCTATGGGACAGGGCTGAACTGTCCATGTGGGAGAGTAGAAAGCCTCATTTTCCTTCCACTGAGCAGCTGGAAGTTTCAAACTGATGACCTTGCTGTTAGCAGTCCTACGTGTAACCCATGCACGACAATGGTTCCTCCTACTCTACATCTGAGTAAAGTCTTGGGCACTGCTTACATATTTCCCAGGACCCCATTAGAGGAGAAACACATGTTACGGTAGAGAAAGAAAGTGAAGCATCACCCACCATTGGTTTTTCTCAACTCCTCCAATAGGGTCTGGGCTTCTTCCTGAACTCGGTCCTCCATGCTCCTCTTTCCCATCCCGAAATTCCGCAGGGTCATGAGGGAGAAGCGACGGGTTTCCTTCCATGTCTTTCCATTGCTGAAAACGACTCCTGTCAGGAGGAATGGCAGAAACTAAGAGGGAGCTAGATTCTCTGCAAGGAAGGGGGTGCTGATCTTGTCCTCCACACAGATGAGTCAGACTCTACCAGAGCAGCTTTTCAATCTCAGTTCAGTTTTCCTCTCTATCTTTAGCACTACCCAAGGTGCACATGCACATGCATATGTACACACACACACACACACACACACACACACACTCACTTACCAAGTCCTTTATTAGCTTTGTCAATCAATGGGTAATCACTCCTTCCAGAAAACTCCTCTCCCAGATCATTCAAAGCTTCTTTCACTGCTTCATAGCCATGCAACACGACTGTGGGTTTCATGCCAAAATACAGAGTGAACACAGGGCCATAGGCTTTTGAGAACTGGGAAAAGGAAAATGGATGCATATATGAACAAAGGAGAATGTTTGTTGTGTGTATTGTGCATAATCTGAAATGGTGTCATTGCCTTTTGATGTTCTTATTCTACAACATGGAATTTCTAATATATCTGAAATTTCTTCAGAATTTATCGTAACATAACAGCCATTTATGGAAAGCTCTGGTATGCCAAGGAGCCCTGGTGGTGCTGGGAGATAGGTGTTGAGCGGCTAATTGTAAGTTCCATAGTCACCAACTGCTCTAGGAGAGAAAGATGGGGTTGTCTGCTCCTATGAAGATGAACAGTCTCAGAATTAAGCTGTAGGGCTACTTGTGAGCATAAATTGACTTAATGCCAGAGGGTTTGCTTGAGATTTTTGTATGCCAGGCAATTTATAGTACATTTCCCATTATTTTTATAATTCTGTGGGCCTATCCACACAACCACTTGTTAATACTCTCATTACTTTTATTTTTCTCTTTCTCCTTCTGCTCCTCTTTCCACACTTATTCATTTCTCTCCCCTTGTTCCCATTTCACCACTGTACATTTTGTATTTCCTATTAGACCTTTTCCACATTACTAAATAGAGTCAACAACCTCTACACGACCCACCAGCTCACCACTAATAGCTGAACCACAATACCAAGGAAACATCAGTCAACCACAGTAAACAACAAAAACAAAATTAGAAAAACACACACAAACAACCAGAAATCACCCAAACCTAATGGTGTACTCAGGAGAAGAGGCCATGAAACTACCAGAAACAGAATTCATAGGAATAATGTTTAAGATCTTTCAAAAGATGTGGGGAACACTCATGAGGACAACAGAAGAAATTGAATCGCTAAAATCCTTAAACCAAAAGAAATCACGCAAGATAAAAAAAAATGAAATAACAGAATTAGGCAACATAGTAAAAGATCAGAGGAATAAGATGGAAGAGGCAGAAAATCAAATCCATCAGTTTGGAGACAATCATTTAGACAACAATAGAAAACAAGAAAAAAAGGCAATGGAATCAGAAGTAAGCCTCTCAATGATGTGGGACACTATCAAGGGAAACGCCTTTTGATCTCTTCACTTTGGCTTCCATGAACATTGATTGTAGATCCAGGTAAGACAAAATCCTTGACAACTTCAATCTATTCTCTATCATGATGTTACTTATTGGACCAGTCGTGTGGAATTTGGTCTTCTTTACAGATTAAAGCTGTGTTGCATTGGGTAAACCTGCTGCTCAATACCTCGTTAGAATATTTAAAAGCAAGCCAGGATGGCACTTTGAGGACTGAGGTGTGATTGACTCAAGCCGTGGTATTCTCACTTGCTTCATATGCATTTGAAAGTTGGACATTGGCTAAAGAAGACTGAAGAAGAATCCATTTGTTTGAATTGTGGTGCTGGTGAAAAATATCGAAAGTACCATGGACTGCCAAAAGAATAAACAAAACTGCCTTGGGGGAAGTATGGCCAGAGTGCTCTTTAGAGGCAATGATAGTGAAGCTTCATTGCACATACTTTGGGCATATTTTCAGGTGAGATCAGTCCCTGGAGAAGAATATTATACTTGGTAAAATAAAGGGGCAGAGAAAATGAGGAAATTCTTCAACAAAATGGATTAATATCATGGCTGCAACAATGTGCTCAAACATAAAAACAATTATGAGCATGGTGCAGGTTTGCACAGTGTTTCATTCTGTTGTGCACTGGATCTTATGGGTCAGAACAAACTTTATGGCCCTTAACAACAACATCAAGAGAAACAACCTATCAGGATCACAGAAGAAGAAGAAGAAACAAAAGCATCTACAGAGAAAAAAGTATGAGACATCATAGAAGAAAAGTTCCCCTACATCACAAAGGAGGAGGAAATAACCGTTCAAGAAACTGGGAGAACCCCAAATAGACATATCCCTAAAGAAAAATATGATATATCCTTGTCAAACTGTCTGATTTCCAGGAAAAGGAGAGAATCCTGAGGGAAACTAGAGAAAAAGAACAGTCACCTATAAAGGAAAACTGTTAAAAATAAGTGCTTACTTCTCAGCAGAAACTAGGCAGACAATAGAGTTATGTATACAAATTCTGAAAGAAAAAAAGCCCTGCGAACCAAGAATCCTATATCCAGCAAAATTATCCCTCAAACAAGGAAAAACAAAACCTGCTTTACAAAAAATATTAACCAATTACTATTGACAGACCATCAAGAACAGCAGACAAGGCTGACACCACTCAGAAACCAAAATGAGGAAAACAGCACTCAAAACAACATAAAAATAGAGCAGGAACACACATAAAACCCCCCAAAAGAGAAAAGAAACCAAACAGCAAAGTGACAGTAGCAGACATGTCAATATCATGTCGCTGTATGTCAATGGATTAAATGCACCATTCAAAAGACAGAGTAGCAGACTGGATTGGAAAACAAGACCCATCTCTATGCTGCCTACAAAAAACACACCTTAAATTCAAATATAGCCTTGAATATTGAGAGATGGCAAATAATCTACCAAACCAATGGCAACCACAAATTGTAGGAGTGGCAATATGAATCTGTGATAAAATGACTTCACAGTGAATAGCATACGAAAAGACAAAAATGGACACTGCATAATGATTAAAGGAACAGCACACAAGGAACATATAACTGTAATAAACATATACACATCCAATGAAAACCCTCAAAACACACCAATCAGATCTCACAGAGCTGAAAACAGAAATAAGCTGCTCAACAATAGTAGTAGGAGACTTCAACAAACCACTCTGAAGGAAAGACAGATCATCAGTAAAGAAACTCAATAAAGAAACAAAAGAGCTGAAAAACACAATCCACCAGCTCAACCTCCTAGATGAAGTGGTTCTCAATCTGTGGGTCATGACCCCTTTGGGGGCCAAACGACCTTTACAGGGATCGTCAGATTCATAACAGTAGCAAAATTACAGTTATAAAGTAGCAACAAAAATAATTTTATGGTTGGGGAGTCACCAAAACACGAGGAACTGTATTAAAGGGTTGCAGCATTAGGAAGGTTGAGAACTACTGTCCTACACATACATCGAGCATTCACCCCAACATTAACATAGTACACATTCTTATCCATTCTCTAGAATAGATCATGTTAGGCCACAAAGGAAGCCTAGTAAATTAAAAAAAATATTTTAAAAAATGAGATCCTGCAGTTCATTTTCTCAGATCACAATGCTATAAAACTTGAAATCAACAATAAAAAGAAAACAACATAGACAAACATATGGAGACCAAACAATATACTACTTAAAAACTACAGGGTAATAGATAAAATAAAGGATGCAATTAAGAAATTTCTAGAAACATGTGAGAACAATAATACATCAGACCAGAACCGTCGGGACACAGGAAAAGTGGCTAATTAGAAGTAATTTATAGTAATCAACGCCAACATGAAAAAAGAACAGAAATCCGAAATCAGTACTTTAACACAAGACCTGTTACGCTGGGTTGTCTAACAAAAAAATCCAGTGACACTCATGTATAAGAAAGAGCTTTCTATCCATAAATAATCTTATGTCAAAAAAGGCATCCCATCCCCATCCACCTCAAGTCCATACGTCGAATGCTAGTCCATAAGTCCCTCATTACCCTATGTAGCTGCAGGCTGGTGAACTGGGAAGCAGGAAGATGACGGGCCAGTAGGTGCAGAGTCCCATGCATCCAAAGTTGGTGGAAACATGGCAAAGGGCCTATAATTCTCAGGGTTGTGGGTCCCACGGTAAGCTATCCCTTGAGGCAGACAGAGTTCTAGCAGGCAGCACAGTGGATGGGTAGAGGGGGTTCGTCTTGCTCTGATACAAAAGGCTTATGGCATCAAGGAGGTGTCGTCAGGCTGGGACTTGACTGACAGCTATGACATCATTCCTAGCCAGGAGTGTCTAGTTGACATAATCCTGAACTATCACAGATCACTCTTTGCCAAGTTAATACATTTATACACCTCTTTAACCATACATAAGCCCCCAAGACAATCATAAAATCATGTTTGTACCTAACAGGATACAATTAACACATATACACCTGAAAAGGCACCAGCCCCATTTAAACCTTATATTCTACAAGTGAACAAAATAGAAATATTATATGACTAACAATTAAAGTTATGTGAACACATACACCTGAATTCTATAATCCTATCAACATCTTCTCACATTCATGACAGTTGGTAAGCTAGCCTCTTTATGCTTCTAGCTCCTCCCAATTTGGGTATGCAATTTCTGAACTGCCCATTTCTATCAGCCCAGTGCTCTGAGGAAACAACCATGGTCTTAGATGTGTAGAATCTTTACTGCAGTTGAAACCTTGTGAATCTGCATCCATAAATAAAGTCAAACCAGGGCAGACCATTCATCAAGCCAACAAGCAAAGAGTATCAACTCACAGGGTCAAATATTTTATCTTCATTCAACTGGATTCTGGTCAACCCAGTCCTAGCCATTCCAAACTAAGAAAACTGGTGACTGCTGCAGCAAGCCAGTGAGTTCCCCACATGACTCCCTATGATTCAGACCGCACACCCCTTCATAACTTCCCAACAACTCTAGCCCTCGCAGGCTAAGTCATGCCATAGGACCAGGTTCCTGACAATGCTTTAAACTTTAGACCAACCAATTTCATCTCTCCTTTAGTCCTTGTCAACCACAGTGTCAGTGGCCAAACTCAATCCATCTCTCTGTTGCTACTCTTACGCTCCCAAAGCTGAGCATCAAAGTCTGCACAACAACGCTGCTAGCCTAAGACAAAGGTCTCATCTAACGTGGGCCCCAGCCAGACAAAAGGTCAGAGAATGCGCTCACTGTCAGCCAACCTCACTTAGGGAGGGACCTGATGGAGTTAACTCACATGGATGCACTCTGGCAAAGGATGTCACTTGCATACCCTCATTTGAACACTTGGGAGAGGTACATGTTACTATAGATACTTTCTCAGGATTTTTATGGGCATCATCCATGAATGGCGAATCAACAAAGTATGTATCAGCAATCTATGGTCCGGTTTCACTGTGATGAGCTCTTCAACATGTCTGAAAATGGACAATGGCCCCACTTACACTTGTCTGCCGACAAGTTTGGCCCAAGTCCAGGAATAAGAGGACCACCCTGGCACGATATGGAGGATGGGAAGATGATCCAAGACCTCACGTTCTGTTGTCAGAGCTACCCAAGACATCAAGACCTCGCAGATCCCTGAGAATGGTGCTGCCTTCCTGATATAATAATTCCGACCATTGCTGATGTTGCCAGAGAGACTCTCCAGGGTTCCATCCTAACTGAACATTTTCATGCAAAAAGGATTGGACTACTACAACAGACTGCTCATTTACTAGATCAGATTATGGACTTTCAATATCACTTCATGCAAAACATTGCAGGTTTTATGGAACCCCTTATCCATATGATGTAACCTTACAGGACTGGGCTTTAATTAGAAACCATTGTAGCGATTTAAGGGAAACATCTCATCAGGTGTCAAGCAGCTAAAAAAGGGAATTTTCAAAGTCTTTCATAGTTTAGGCAAGGAAAATAGCCCATTAGATATTACACAGCTGAAAACAGACATTTTCAATACATTTATATTTTCATTCATGCCCTAGCATTTGCACAATTAAACAATTGGTGGATAGGCTTGGGGTGAGGGGTTGGGGGCTCATACAACTCTTATCACAATCCATACATATATCCATTGTGTCAAGCACATTTGTACGTTTGTTACCCTCATCATTTTCAAAACATTTGCTTTCTACTTCAGCCCTTGGTATCAGCTCCTCATGTTTTCCCCTCCCTCCCTGCCACCATCCCTTACAAACCCTTGATAATTTATAAATTATTGTTATTTTGTCGTCTTACACTGTCCGACATCTCCCTTCATCCACTTTTCTGTTGTCCATCCCCCAGGGAGGGGGTTGTATGTAGATCCGTGTGATTGGTCCCCCCCTTTTACCTCACCTTCCCCTTCCCCTCCTGGTATCGCTACTCTCATTATTGATCCTGAGGGGTTTATATGTCCTGGATTCCCTGTGTTTCCAGTTTTTATCTGTACCAGTGTACATCCTCTGGTCTAGCCAGAATTGAAAGGTAGAATTGGGATCATGATAGTGG
>NW_022103968.1:33567448-33578759 GCF_000313985.2 Echinops telfairi | reverse complement strand
CCTGTAGAGATGATAATATGCACAAAAAACAAGACAGAGCAAAACAAAGCAACAAAACAACAACAACAACAAAACCAATGACAAAAAAAAAAAAAAGAAAAGTCTGTAAATAGTTCAAGGTTTGTTTGTTGACCTTTAGGACTATTTTCCTGTCGAATCTGATGGGGTGCCATGCCCTGGCCCCAAAGTATTTCTGGTATTCCCTGGGGACTTCCTTGCTCTGCTCCCCTTGCTGTTCTGTTGCACACCCTTAGTGATTTGCCTCGGTGTGGTGGGGTCAGATTGGGCACAATTCCCGTACTGTCTCCAGTGGCCCCGTAGGCCTATGGGTCAGTGAGGGATGCCATATGGCCCTCTCTGTGCATTGGCTGCTCTGAGCAGGGATAGGATGTGCTCCACTCTCTCCTCCTCCCCTCTCATATGCTCCTGTGTGCTCTGATCAGACATGTCCCTCTCCTTGAGCTGTAGCTTCAGTGCTGTCCTCTGAAGTAAATTTTTCTGGGGAGACGCGGGGGGCCGTCCATGTAGTTGGGATTGGGGCCAGCCCTCAGACCTCTCTAATGGTTCCCTGCTTCATGCCAGGTGTCATTAATTTTGTCTTGGTAGTCAGAAGGCTTCAGATGTATAGAAAATGACCATGTTGCCTTAGTAGTTCTTTTGAATTTAAAACATAAAACAAAAGGGGGGAATGTGAGAAATGGAACCGGGAAGAGAATGCATGCAGACAAATTCTCTACTTTTGTACTTTAAGGAGTCTGGTAGTCCGGCACTCCCATGGGAGAGACCTTCACATTTGTAGGTTGGAGATGTATTCTAGTCACATTCTCCTAAGCAAAAGTTATTCCCCATGATCCCCACCATAATAATGCCAATTTTAAGGTGCTACTTGAAAGCACATGGTTGCTACTATATACACTTGAAGGCTGCTCGCCTGAAGGTTGTCTGCCAACAAGAACAGTCAGACCCTATTGTCTGTCCCACTTTAAGTCCAGCCCACTCCCTTCTGATAACGATCATAGATTGTTCTTCTGGAGAAGAGCTCCGAGACAGTCCAAGTCAAGCCAGTTCAGAGAGGCCTAAGGTTAGGCCACCATCTTAACTCTAGAACCCGCCCATCTTGTATGTACCTTCCCGTCACATGTACCCCTCTCCTGTTATGTGTATGCCTCTTATACAGCCCCTTCCTGTTATGTATGTACTTACCGTGGCTTGCATGCCCAAGATTATATAAGCTTGTGAGAGAATACATTACATTACTATCTCATTCTGGTTCCGGTCGCCATGGAAGCGGTGAGCCCTTGCATGCCTTGTCTGATGTCTCTTTAATTTATCCCTCAATTACACAACTGTCCCTTAGGACCCATCCGGATGTGGGGCTGGACTACACACAGTGTTACCTAAAACAACTGGCAACAGAAATACCATAAGACCCAGCCATTCCTTTGCTGGACATATGACCCAAAAAACTAACAGACTAAACATGAACAGACATATGCCCTTCCATGCTCATTACAGTACAGTTCATAATATCAAGAAGCTGGAAATAGCCCAAATGTTCATCATAGAATTAATATAGAAACACTGGTACATGCACATAACGAAATACCACCCATTCCTGAAACACAGCAATGAGACCATAAGATACCTCATGACATGGAGGGGCCTGGAAACCATTATTGCCAGTGAAGTTAGTCCATCACCAAAGGATAGATATTGTATGAGCCCACTACTGTAAGGACAAACACCAAGATGAAGGTAGGCTTCTGCTCTCAGTCTATGTAATGTTCTAATCTGTTCTCTCAAGCAACAAGGTAGAGAGCCTGTCTACTGCCCACGAACCGTATACCACCCTCTCTAGATGTACATCTTAAAAACTACTGTGACAGGATTTCACTCCAGCTCGGGTCAGGTTTTCAAGATGAGGGAGAAGACCATCCAGTGGATGCCACCCAGCCCTGTGCTAAGATCACCCCACATCAACAGATACTCCTAACAAGAATGATAATCAAACCTGCCTGGAAATTCCAGTTAAGATGGAAGGGATGTGGGCATGTACATCTTTGAGAAGGTCTTTACATTTCTTTTGGTGGGTCAGTTGGGGTGGACCTCCCATTAGAAAAAAATAGTTAACTACTTATATAGAACCAAAGGGGAGAATTTGCCCTGTATTATGTTCTTAAATTGTTTCTTTTGAATTAGTTTCTATCTAGCCATTGGTGACCCAGGACATATGCGACAGAGTACTGGGATTTAGACTCTGTTCTAAAATCAGCACAACATCCTTAATAGTAGAAGGATTTGCTTTTTTTTCTCTAATCATTTTATTAGGGGCTCATACAACTCGTATCATTTGCTTTGCTTTGCCTCTAGGAAAACTCTATGTTTAAAAGTTTGTTATTGTTAGGTGCTATCAATTTGGCTTCAACTCATAGTGATCCTGTGTACAACAGAACAAAACACTCCCCGCTCGTTTATCATCCTCACAATTGTTCTTATGTCTGAGCCCATTATTGCAGCCCCAGTGTCAATCCACCTTCTCCAGAGTCTTCCTCTTTCTTACTGTTCCTCCACTTGACCAAGCACAAAGTCATTTATAAGTACAGGTTACTGCAGAAAGTTGGACATGGATGTACTGAGTCAATTTTGATCCATGTACAGACAGTTCAATACTCTTGGTTGAGCTGTCTTCTGCTTCTACACATACCATGTAATTTCAGTTGCAAGTCCTCAGGTTGCTGGTGTGTTTGAGGTAGCGTGTAGTTCACCTAGTGGAGTTTCCACAATGGATCCCTCTGGTATGGCCTTTAGAGTATCTTGTGCACCATGACGATCCAGGATTCAATGCCCCAGTACTCCGACACTTGGCATGGGTTCCGAGGGGGTGTACAGAAACTCAGGCCAACGTGGCTTATTAAGTGCATATTACTAGGCACACTTAAGATCCTTAGAAGCATTGTTAGTTATTCCCCCGCCTCCCCCGCTTGTATGCTGGTATCCGTTTTCTACCAACAGACTTGCACTTGTCTTTTCCCAGAATTGTCTGTTCACTTTCCTCTCTCCTGACTTGACTTTCCAATCAGTATCCATCATTCCTCTGACAGGAAATCTGCCAGTCAGGGGCACCTTGTCATAGCTTTGCATGGCAGCCACTAAGTGGTCATCCTCCCCCCTCCTTCTTCTTTTATAATCATTGTTTGTGAAAATAGAGTCCAGCCACGTAAGGATTTATTCTGTACAGTGAATAATTCAGGTATTGCGATATGTAGTTGCCTACTTTTTCAATCTCCCTCTCTCAACAGTGTTTTAAAAATTAGTACTATGGCCTGATCAATAGCACTATTAACAGAAGATCCTTATGCTCCAGGGAGATGAATGGATAAGATTTTCTACCATAAATTAACAAGGAGGTATCTAAGGGGAGCTTGAAGTAGAGAAAACATCCAAGATCTAGGAATGGATTTTGGGCTTGCACTTAATTCTAGCTACAATCTAAGAACAATTAATTCTTATGTCATGGCCCTGCCTGAGACTCACCCTCAGGAAGGAAGCACAGAAGATGTGGGTGCTATAGCAAAGTGTGGAGAAAAAATCAGATGGTGCCCAGCTATCAGATATAATAGTGCCTGGGATCTTAAAAGCTTGTTTCCAAACAAAGAGTCATCTACGTGAGGTGTCAATTAAGTCCCCATGAAAGAATAACACCAACATCCATAATCTAAGGATTGTAAATTAAATAATTCAAATTTGAAGGAGGGAACAGTATCAGAGTTTAAATTGTGAGGTTCTGGTGTACAGAAGGCTATGGATGGTGGTGGGATCCCAGAATACATATGAAGGATCTACACATGGAATAAGCTTCAGGTGATTTCCCACTAACCATAATGCAGAGATGGGAATAACCTGGTTACCAGACAGAGACTATTGGAGAAATGACCATAGTAGATTAAAATGATAAATCTGACTTGAACCATTCAAACCTCTCACTTGACCTACCCTCTGATACACTTTGGGCTAGACCTGGTTTTCAATATTTTCTGTGTTTGTTTTTTTCTTCCTCATTGGGGTTTGTCTCTGATGTATTCTGTAATTGTGGGTAATCTTCTTGAATCTTTGCTATGTTATTTGTTTTTTGGTATGTGAATCCCAGAATTGATGAACCTATAGAGAAAATAACCAGATGAGGGTTACTGGGGAGGGGGTGCTGTGGGGAAGGTAGGGGAGGAGGGGAACTGATATCAAAGAGTTCAAGAAGGAAGAAAATGTTTTGAAGCTGATTGTGGTAACAATTGTACAATATTGCTTGATGTGATTGAACAGTGAATTGGTATGATGTCTGGATTAGCTCCTAATAAAATGTTTATTTTTGGGGAAAAAAAGTACAGTTTATTTTACTTACCATCTGGCAGCTACTGAAGAGAGAGATACTTACATTTCTGAAGGAGTTGTTCATGTCTTTCATATCTAACTGTAGGAGGTTTCCAATAATTGGGAGAGGAGTGGGGCCAGGTGGGAGCTTTCCTTTCCTGTAGCTCTGTTTCCACAGGGAAAGGAGAAGCAAACTGGAGAGGCAGAGCACTAGGACCAAAACAGGCGCCATTGAAACTTCTTTCTCAGGCAACTAAGTGCTTCAAATCCATAGTTTTTATAATACTACCGTCTATTGAATTTGTGAACCACATGAATACGTTGACCAATCAGGTATGTTCGTTGTAATCTCTAGTGGGACTTTGGTTTATTTATAAAAATAAAGGATTAATCTTGCTCAAGGATTTTGTGTGCATCAAGAATTTTGCAATGTGTTGCCATAGTGAACAGGCAAGAGAAAGATCTGTTAAGGTTGTCATATGCTGTCCAATTAATTTCAATTCACAGTGATCTGATAGGACAGAATAGAACTGATCCTAAGGTTTTTCTGGGCTCTATGAGGGTGAGATAGTTAAAGTTTATTGTGCCAACGTGGCCGATAAACATGTGGGGTTAATTGAAGGGCAGAGAGATAAATGGCTCGGTGAGCCTCACCTTTCTAGTTCTTGGGTCTCTTGCTTTTTGATGGTCGGACCAGGGTGCAGCTGCATTAGCTAGTTCTTTGCTTCAGCTGTTAAGGCTCACTTCCTGCAAGACATTCCCGAGGAGAAGCCACATGGACCTACTCCTATGCAGCTGTGGGTGCTGGAGCAGCTATGTGGAGACACCTGCCAGTGCTGAGATGCTTACACACTCACTGATTCGGCTTTCCTTCTGCAGCTGGCGTCATAGTGTGTGTTTTGTGAGATGGAGGAGGACTGTGTGGATTGGTGTCGGACATATGGGCTAATGTTGGACTTGTGGGCTTGGGCAGCACTGGGTTGGGATGTTTGTTTGATGTGCACTTATCCTTTATATAAAACTCTCTCTTATACATATGAGTTTCTGTTTCTCTAATGTACCCAGACTGACACAGAGGGTTCAGACAGTTATGTATTTTGTCCCACGGAGCCACTGGGTAGATTCAATCCACCAACTTCCCCATATTATCAGCCAAGAACTTAACAGTTGTGACATCAGGGCTAGTTCTGTCAACATTAAAGCCAAGAAGAGTCTGTGGAGCTATTCTGTTTGGTAAAAAAAGGGTTAATATAGCCATTAATTGCAATGGACCGCATGGCAATTAGAAAATAAACAAATGAAAAAACCATAACTTCTCCCTCTCCAGGTCCCCACTGTGGAGATTTTTATTTTATTGCTGTGCAAAATATGGGCCCAAGGATCCCTAGTTGTACATTGGTTAAGCACTCAGCTAATAGCTGAATTATCAGTGCTTTGAATCTACTATCACTCTAATAGGACCCCACTACCTTGGTGGTTAAAATAAGCTCCATTCTGTAATTGTGGGTAATCTTCTTGAATCTTTGCTATGTATTTGGTTTTAGGTATGTGAACCCCCGGATTGATGAACCTATAGAGAAAATAACCAGAATGAGGGTTACTGGGGGGTACTGTGGGGGAGGTAGGAGAGGAGGGGAACTGATATCAAAGAGTTCAAGAAGGAAGAAAAGGTTTTGAAACGGATTGTGGTAACAATTGTACAATATTACTTGATGTGATTGAACTGTGAAATGGTATGATGTCTGGATTAGCTTCTAATAAAGTGGTTTGGGGGGCGGGGGAAAGTACAGTTTATTTTACTTACCATCTGGTAGCTACTGAGGAGCGATCATTTTATTCCTCAGAGATGGGGTTCTCTGCTCTCTTCTTTTCTTCTGTTTCAGCTGGGATCTTTATATTTTTATAGACCAAGAGGACCATATAATTTTAAAGACAGCATGAGTCTCAGATCCACTGGTCTGAGTTTTACTTCATTTATAGGAATGAAGAATTGGTGACTCGGTGAGGTGACGTATTACCAAAACATCAGGGGAAGACCTTATCTTAGAATCTAGATTTCCCAGCTTCTAGTTCAGAAACTCCTCACCTTGAGGGGATTTCCTATCACCACCCACATGGATGGATGAAGGGCAGCACAGTGAAGTCCTTCTCATCATCACTGTAGAGAATAGGCATTTCTTTTTCCAATAACCCTTCCCCTTGCTGCATGATATGCACAAAACGTTGGATGTTCTAAATGTAAATTTCAGTGAATTATCACAAAGTAAATGCATCTGGGTAACCAAGATATGGGCTAAAGAATTTTCCCAGAACTATTGAATTCTATAACATATGGATGAAGTGCCAATAAAATTGTTTTTAAAAATAGATTTTTCTCAGTACTACACACACCCCTACTACCACTTCTACTCCCTCTCCAAATGGATTCACTGGTATGTGTTAGTCTGGGTACTTTAAAGAAACAAATCCACAGAAACTTATGTATAAGAGAGAGTTTTATATAAAGGTTAAGTGTGCATCAAGAAAACAACCCAACCCAGTGCTGCCCAAGCCCACGAGTCCAACATTAACCCATTAACCCATATGTCCAATGCCAATCCACAAAGTCCTCCTCCATCTCACAAAACAGATGCAATGATGCCCACTGTAGGAGGAAAGCCGAGTCAGTGAATGTGTAAGCATCTCAGTGCTGGCAGGGGTCTCCACATGGCTGCTCCAGCACTCAGGGTTGCATCGGGGTAGGTCCATGTGGCTTCTCCTCAGGGATGTCTTGCAGGAAGTGAGCCTTGCCAGCTAAAGCAGGGAACTGGCTAAGGCAGGTGCATCCTGGTCTGACCATCAGAAAGGAAGAGACCTGATAACTAGAAAGGTTAGGCTCACTGAGGCATTTATCCCTCCGCCCTTCAATTAACCCCACATGTGTTTATCGGCTAGGTTGGCACAATAAACTAACTCGGTATGCCACAGAATTGCTTTGCTTGTTGGTAAACTTCATATACATGAACTCTTGACATTATATAGTTTTTAATACCTAGCTTTCCCCCCTTATATAATGCTTTGGAGATTCATTCCAATTGTTGCAAATCCTACTAACAGATTATGCAATCTACCTAGAAATTAAATCTTAGGAAAATATTTAACATGAGTACAATCAACATATCACTTTTCTCTTCTTGCTTCTACTTCTATCAGTCTCAGAAACAGAAACTTTAAATTTTGTACATTGTCTTAGTTGACCGTTCTATCTAGCTAATCAATTATCTTCTCGGTACATACACTATTGCAAATAATTGTGCCTGTTATTTTTGAAGAAAAAAAAAGAAGTGACACTTATGTCTTATATAAGGACCTAATAATTGAAAGCATGAGTGCAGCAGCCAGGGCTGGACTAGAGGGACAAAATGCTCAGAAAAACCTGCAAACAAAAAACGTACGAGGAAATGAATAAAATTATGCCACAACATAAATCTTTTTGAACAATAGATGTACAGTGACCTTGAAATGTACCTTTCATACAAACACTTCATGATTAATATATAATTAAAGTTTCAGAGATAAATCCTATTAGCATAAGGGTTATATAATTGAAACGGAATCATATTGCTAAGCCTGAGGTTATAAGGAGAGCAGATAAGACTACTGTTGGGTCCAGGGTTAAACAAAAGCAAGTGTTTGGTGGGTTATTAGGTGTTGTTGTGTAGGTCAAGGTTAATGAGGAGTGTAAACAGTCTTGAATGAGTTCAACTGCAAATTCTAAAATAGTAAGTAAAAGAAGAATAGTAAATGTGATGAGAGTTGTTATAATATTAATATTAAAAGTGAGATAACTCCACCAATTAAGTGAATTAATAGGTATTCAGCTATATTAGATGTTAGTTGTACAGCTAATGCTGTTGGTTGAATAAAAAAGCTAATAGTCTTGATGATAATTAGTATAGGAATGAAAGGGACAGAGATCCCGTGCAGGAGAAAATGGGCACATGAAGCTTTAATTTTGTGGTTTAAGCCTTCTATAATTAAACATTGATAGAAGAAGGGATAAAATAATCAGGAACCTCAAAAATTCTTGTAATAAATAGTTAAAGGAGTTATGTGTAGAGCCAGCGTGAAAAAGGTTAGAGAAAATGCTTATAGGTGAAGTCAGGTATTTAAAGACAGAATGTTAAAAACAACAACAGAAAAACATATCATTCCAGGCTGTATGAAAAAGTAAACTAACCCAAGTGAACAAGACTCATAAAAAGCTTGTTTGTCTAAAATTAAAAATATAATAGAGTCATTAAGAACTTGAATCCACTCAAGGACAACCAAGATAAAACAAGCAACAAGGGCAAGCAAAAAAAACGTTAGACTGATAAATAGCCCAAACAAACCAAAACCTAGTGCCTTCGAAGTAACTTTGACTCACAGGAAACCTATAAATCAGAGAACTGGTCCTCAGAGTTTCTGAACCAGTAAATTTTTATAGGAGCAGACTGGCTTATCTTTCTCCTGAGGATGATGGATTTGATGGATTTGAGCTATTGATTTGTGTTAATAGCCCAATGCCTATCTATCTGCTCCTTAAATTGATAAATGGAGTCCTTTAATTTCTTTCTTTCTGAACTGGGGTCAGACATTTGTAACCTGAGGACTTAAGTTGGAAAATACATGGAGAAGACAGCTGTGCCAAGACTGATGTACTATTGGTGGCAGACAAACAAGGCTTTGCTTCATCAACACCCTATATGCTGGATTGAGAAACATTATTCTGGCAATCTTGTGATGGACATTCGGTTTTATTTGGCTTATGTTTGCTCATATCAGGGTGGATCGCAGAGGTGCAATGCTATTGCAGGTCACCTTCTTGAAATTGTGTTACCTGTTTCTCTGTCGGTAAATGAAACCCTGGGACATTAAGTCTATAGGGAAAGCCAATAGAACAAGGGTTTCGGGGTGAGGAGGAAATAAAAGGGAGATGATGCCAAGGAGTCTAGGAAGGAAAAGTATGTTTGGAGACTGATTATGGAAGCAATTGTATAATTCTGTTTGACGTGATTGAACTATGGAGTGATACGACATCGATATCAACTCCCAAGTGACAGCAAATTAAACAAACAAATGAAGCAAAGATCCAGGAACGGGTTTTGGGCTCCTACTAAATCCTTGCTTCAGGTGAAGAACAGTTGCTTCTTACATCAAGGCCTGGTCGATACTCGCCTTCAGGAAGGGAATACAGAAGGTACTGATGCTATACCAAAATGTGGTGAAGAATTTAGATGGTGCCAGCTACCAGATAAAATAGCATTTGGAGTCTTAAAGTTTTGTCTCCAAATAAACAGCCATCTAAGTGAGATGTCAACTAAGTCCACATGGAAGAAGCACACCATCATCAGTCACCGAAGGATTGGAATCCACATAATCTGACATCAAAGGAGGGATCAGAATCAGAGCCTAAACTGTGAGAATCCAGTGTGCAGAAGGCGATGGATGGCAATAGGAGCCCAAGACTCATTTGTGGAACTAACTACATAGGAAAGAAGCCTCTGGAGAACTCCCCACTATCTGAAATTGAGGGATAGGAGGAAAGTAGTCACAAAAGAGTGCTTGGGAAAGAGAAGTATGGAAGTCCAGAGGCATAAAGTTTATTTGAACCATTCAAACTTTGGAAGTAGATCCCCTTATGATGCAGGTTGGATTTGATTTGGTTTCCAAATCTCTCTGCACTTTTGGTTTGTATTGTTTTCTTTGGTTTTTGTTTGTCCATAGTAGAGTGTATCTCAGAGGTGTTATATGATAGAGGTCACCCTCTTGAAGCTGTTATGTGCTTTTCCATTTTTCAGTATATAAAATCCAAGATTGATGAAGCTATAGGGACAGCAAATAGAATAAGGGTTTTGGGCAGGAAGGGGATACACTAATGGTGTTGGGGTAAAAGAGAGATGATCCAGAGTCCATGTAGAAAAAATGTTTGGAAATTGATTGTGGTAGCCACTGTACAATTCTTCTTATTGTGATTGAAATATGAATTGTATGATATATGTATTAAATCTCAAGTAATAAAAAAGGGGGATGTCATAAAGTATTTCTTGCTTTAGGAAGATTATTGAAGCTTTTAAAATAATTAAACCATTTAAAAAAATCATTTTATTGGGGGCTCAGACAACTCTTATCACAATCCATACATACATCAATTGTGTCAAGCACATTTGTACATTGGTTGCCCTCATCATTCTCAAAACATATGCTCTCCACTTAAGCCCCTGACATCAGCTCCTCATTTTGCCCCCTGCCTCCCCGCTCTCTCCTCCCTCATGAGCCCTTGATAATTTATAAATTATTATTTTGTCATATCTTACGCTGTTTGACGTCTTCTTTCACTCACTTTTCTGTTGTCCATTCCCCAAGGATGAGGTTATATGTAGATCCCTGTAATCAGTTCCCCCTTTCTACCCCACCCTTCTTCCACCCTCCCAGTATCTCAACTTTCACCACTGGTCCTGAAAGGATAATTCGTCCTGTATTCCCTGTGTTTCCAGTTCCTGTCTGTACCAGTGTACATCCTCTGGTCTAGCCAGATTTGTAAGGTAGAATTGGGATCATGATAATGAGTTGCGGGGGGTGGGGATGGAGGAAGCATTTAGGAAGTAGAGGAAACTTGTATGTTTCATCATTACTACACTGCACCCTGACTGGCTCATCTTCTCCCCGCAACCCTTCTGTAAGGGGATGTCCAGTTGTTCCCTTGTCCTTGGGTTTGTTAACACCACTTCCTTTCCCCTCACGTCCCCTTCTCCCATTTTTGCCCAGGACTGTCAGTTGTTTTCTCCTCCAGATTGTTCATCCAGCCTATCTTATTTAGACAGATCTGCAGAGATAATAACATGCACAAAAACAAGACAGAGCAAAACCAAGCAACAAAAGAAAAGAAAACAACAACAAAAAGCCTATGATACAGGAGCAGAAG
>NW_022103968.1:33562772-33565611 GCF_000313985.2 Echinops telfairi | reverse complement strand
GGTAGCGGGGAGGGAGGGGAAAAATGAGGACCTAATGCCGGGGGTTTAGGTGGAGAGAAAATGTTTTGAGAATGATGAGGGCAATGAATGTATAAATGCGCTTTACACAATTGATGTATGTATGGATTGTGATAAGAGTTGTATGAGCCCCTAATAAAATGATTTAAAAAAAAAAAAGGAAAAAAAGCCTATGACAAAAACAAAAACAGAAACAAGAAAACCACCACCACCACCACATGAAAGAAATGCTTGTAGTTGTTCAAGGTCTGTTTGTTGGCCTTTAGGAGTGTTTTCCAGTCGAGTCTGATGGGGCGCCACGCCCTGGCCCCCAAATCTATTTTTGGTATTCCCTGGAGACTTCATTGCTCTGTTCCCCTTGCTGTTCTGTTGCACACCCTTAGTGTTTTGCCTCGGTGTGGTGGGATCAGATCAGGGAAAATTCTCACACTGTGTCTCCAGTGTTGTCCCCTGTAGGGATATGGGTCAGTGAGGTAAGACGTGTCTCACAGTGGGGCCAGGCATATGGTCTTCTCTGTGGATTGGCTGCTCTGAGTGGGAATATCATCCTCAAGACTTGGTGGGCCAGGATGTGCTCCACTCTCTCTTCTTCCTTTTCATTTGCTCCTGTGTGCTCTGATCAGACATGTCCGTCTCCCTGAGCTGCAGTTTCAGTGCTGTCCTCTGAAATAAATTCTTCGGGGGTGGGGGGGGGCAGGTGTCCAAGTAGTTGGTATTGGGGCCAGCCCCTCAGACCTCTCCACTGGTTCCCTACTACATGCCAGCATGTTGCATTCACATCCTGAACCACCGGATTGAATTCTGGTCCCTCTTTCCCTGTGGAGATATAAACAATACCCTCCCCTTGGGTGGGTTAGTGCCCCATTCCCCTATTACCCATTTCTTTTTTTTCCTCCCCACCTCTCCTTTTTAGTTGGCTACCATATGTATCCCTGGGTTTGGTCTGGCCCCTGCCATATTACCTGTTTCTCACCCTAGGAATGTTTATATACAGTAGTTTTTTCCCTATGCCCGTTTTGCACTTTTTTTTTTCAAGATTACCTCAGCGGACTCATGTTGTACATATCCTTTTGTGTTTGGCATACTTCTCTTAGCATGATTTCCTCCATTTCTTCCCATGCTGCGAGGTGCTTCATATGTTCATCACTACTTTTTAGCGATGCATAGTACTCCATTATATGTATGTACCACAGTTTTATTAATACACTCGTCAGCTGATGGAAATTTGGGTTGTTTCCAACTCCTTGCAATTGTGAACTATGCTGCGATGAACATTGGAGCACAGATGTCTGGCTCTTCTGGGTAGATGCCCAGTAGGGAGATTGCTGATCACATGGTAGCTCGATTTCCATCTGTTTTTTTCCCATCGATTTCCAGAGTGGCTGTACATTCCTACAGGTAGAACAGCAGTGGGTGAGATTTGCTATCTTCCCACAGCCCCTCCTACACTCATTGCTTTCTGATTTTTTGAATTAGGCTATCTTTGAGGGTGGTAGGTGGTACCTCATTGTAGTTTTAATTTGCATTTCTCTTATGGCTAAAGATCGGAAATATTTCCTCCTATGTTTATTGGCCTTGTGAAACTTTTGTTCAGGTCCTTTGCCTACCTCCTCAGTTGGCAATCAGTTTTTTTTTTTTCTTTTTGGAAGCTAGCAGAGTATTGTAGATTTTAGTAATAAGCCCTTTGTCTGATATGTCATTGCTAAAGATGTTTTCCCAGTCCATGGACTCTCTTATTACTCTCTTGGTGAAATCTTTCAATGTACACAGGTGTTTTATCTTCAGTAGATCCCATTTATCAATTTGTGCCTCCTCTGTGTTTGTGTCCTTCCCTATTTCTGATAGTCTATGTATTCCCTGTGCCAAAGTTCTCAAGTTGGTCCCAGTTCCCTCATTGATGGCCCTAATAGTTTGGGGTTTAACTTCAAGGTCTGTGATCCACCTTGAGTTTATTCTTGTGCCTGGAGTGAGATAGGGGTCTTGCTTCATTTTTCTGCAAGTAGATATCCATTTTTTCCAACACCATTTGTTGAAGAGGGCATCTGCTTCCCATTTGATAATTTTTTGGCCCTTATCAAAGATCAGTTATTTGTATGCTGATTATTTTATTTCTGGGTTTTTAGTTCTTTTCCATGGATCTGAGTATCTGTCATTATACCAGTACCATGCGGTTTTGACAACTGTGACTATATAATGTGCTAAAGTCAGATAAAGCAAGCCCTCCCACTGTGTCCTTCTTGAGTAGTTCTCTGCTAATTTGGGACGTCTTCCCTCCCCATATGAAGTTGGTAATCAGTTTTTCCATTTCTTTGAAGAAAGATGAGGATAATTGTATCAGGATTGCATTAAATTTCTATAGTGCCTTGGGCAGAACTGGCATCTTTACTATATTGAGTCTTCCAATCCAAGAGCATGGGATATTCTTCCATTTGTTGAGGACACTTTGGTTTATTGTAATAGTGTTCTGCAATTTTCCCCATATAGATCTTTGTCCTTTTAGTCAGGTATATCCCTAGATATTTCAATTTGTGCTTGGCTTTCGTGAAGGACACCACCTTTTTGATCTTCTCTTCTGTGGTCTTATCTGATGTGTATAGAAGTCTGATGGACTTCTGTTTGTTGATCTTGTATCCTGCCACTCTGCCAAACTCCTTTATTGCTTCCAGTACACCGCTTGTGGAACTTTTTGGATTTTCCATATATAGAATCATATCATCTGCAAATAAAGATAGTTTCACCTCTTCCTTCCCCAGATGAATACCTTTGATGTCTTTTCTTTGCCTTATGTTGTTAGCTAAAACCTCCAGTACGATGTTAACTA
>NW_022103968.1:33531057-33562672 GCF_000313985.2 Echinops telfairi | reverse complement strand
TCCATTGACTACCACGTTGGCTGTTGGTTTTTCATATATAGCTTGTATTGTCTTGAGGAATTTTCCTTCCATTCCTATCTTCTCAAGTGTCTTAACCAGGAATTGGTGTTGGATATTATCGAATGCTTTTTCTGCATCTATCGATATTATTATGTGGTTCTTATAGTTTTTTATGTCAATGTGGAGAATGATACTAATGGTCTTTCATATGTTGAACCAGCCCTGCATCCCTGGAATAAATCCCACTTGATCATGGTGAATTTTTTTATATATAGTTTTGTATTCTCTTGGCCAGTATTTTGTTAAGGATTTTTACATTGATGTTCATTAGGGATATTGGTCTGTAGTTCTCGATTCTTATAGGATCCTTGCCTGGTTTTGGTATCAGAGTTATACTAGCTTCATAGAAGGAGTTCAGGAATTTGCTGTCTTTTTCAATGTTCTGGAAAAGTTTGTGTAGAATTGGTGGTAGTTCTTCCCTGGTGTTATAAATTGATGTCTTAGTTCTAGAGTGTTGCTATCACCAAAATACCACTAGCAGATGGCTGTAACAACAGATTTATTCTGTCATAGTTTAGGAGGCCTGAAGTACCAATTCAAAGTAGAGGAAAACTTTCTTTCTCTGTCTACTCTGAGGGAAGGTCTTTGTCTACTTTCCATATCTGTGTCCCTAGCAATTGTGTTTTGAAATCACCATGTGTCTCAGCACTGATCTTTTCCTGGATTATGAGGTTCCAGAATAGGGATCCAGCATCCAAAATAACTCATTCCACTCATAGCTCTCCCTGGGGTTACTAAGGCCCTCTCTTACCTGGTTCTCCTTTTACCTCTTGTAAGATTAAAGATGCTGCAAGTCACCCCCCAGTGAAACTCCTCTTGCTCTAGATAGGGAAGTGACCTGATTAAGGGTGTTGGATCTCATTCTAATCCCCATATATCCATCAGAGCTAATCACATCAGATTATATATTGGGAATTATTACAGCTTTACATAAATGGCACACAATCCTGCTAAACCACTGAGAAGCCTGACCCAGTCAAGATTCTATATATTTTTGGGTGACATATTGCAATTCTGACATATATTATTTGTGTATTTTACAGAATTGTGCTGTACTATATATTTTTGGTGTTTGTACCATGCTTTTAAGATACATAAAAATTGTAGTATATAATGAAGTAATTTATGCTGAGAGTCATAACATAGTCCTATATTTATAGGGAACCACATTTAGTGAGAGTTGCACTATGAGATGCTGAAACAATAAAAAACATGGACAAACATCATTCCTGCTCAATACTGCTAGTATGGGCTTTGGCAGAACCTCTCAGATTCAATAGTGAGGCACACCATACACAGAGTACAATGAAGTGAAAGCTAGGGGCACTTGATTCACCTCTAAGGGCTGTAGCCTTTGAGTCTGGCATTATTATCCTCTCTTTCATCTTATTCTGTAGAAACTCACAACGGAAAGTAAACTATAGGGAAAATTTATACTCATGCAGCCTTTGCTGCAAAGACTACAACTACACTCATTTCTCAGACAGGGTGAGGCCCAGAGACATATAATCCGTGCTTCAAGTCATTTTGAGACTGATTCACTTGGAATCTGCCCAAAGAGAGAAAAGACTCTTTTCTAGTTTAGTGATGAATCTTAGAAACATTGCAGTGCTGGACTATGGGAATATGGTGACTTCAGAAAAATAAAAACTTTAAAAATTAAGCTTACATTTTCAGAGAGAGCCAGGCAGTTTTTCCCCCCCATGTCAAAGTGTTGCTGGTTGAATAATAAAGAAAACCAGTATAAGACTCTCTAGCCTAAGGGAGTAATTGCCTGTTCTTGCTGTTGCTGCTATTAGGCGCCATCGAGTCGGTTCCAACTCATATGGACCAGAAGCACAACAGAATGAAACACTGGTCTTGAAACTAATTGTTTGATCTCTTGACAGCTACTTCCCTGAGCATTGATTGTGGATGTAAGCAATAATAAATCCTTGACAACCCCAGTAAAAATGAGTTTCAGACACAAGTGGAGTGAAGCACATATATATGACTGTATTTGAGATGGGCACCAACAATAGTCCATTTTCCACTGGGTTAATGTCAATGTCTTTAGGTCTAAGTGAATTTGACGGTTGGATAGGCAGATGAATAAAAGGGTAGACATCTAATATCTAATATCTTGCCTTAGTAAGTTTATCTGTCCTGGATTCCCTGTGCTGTGGGCTCTTATCTGTAGCAGTGCACATGTTCTGGTCTAATCCGATTTGTAAGGTAGAATTGAGGTCATGAGAGTAGAGGTGAGGAAGCATTAAAGAACTAGAGGAAAGTTGTATGTTTCATTGGTGCTATACTGCACCCTGATTGGCTCGTCTCTTCCTTGTGACCCTTCTGTAAGAGGATGTCCAATTGTCTACAGATGGGCTTTGGGTTCTCCATCTGCCTCCCCAACCCCCCCAACCAACCAATTCACATTGGTATGATTTTGTTCTGGGTCTTAGATACCTGATCTCATAGACACCTCATGATCACAAGGGCTGGTGTGCTTCTTCCATGTGGGCTTTGTTGTTTCTCAGCTAGATGGCAGCTTGTTTATCTTCAAGCCATTAAGACCCCAGATGCTATCAGCTTTCTTCACCACATTTGCTTATGCACCTGTTTTGTCTTCAGGGATTGTGTCGGGAAGGTGAGCATCACAGAATGCCGGATTTTTAGAACGAAGTGTTCTTGTATTGAGGGAGCACTTGAGTTGAGGCCCAATGTCCATCTGCTACTTGACATATAGATATAAGTACATACATAGATCTATTTCCCTATTGTTATATAAAAATATATTTACATATGTACATATTTAATATGTACATATGTAAATAAATACATTTAGAGGTCTAAATTTAGACCTCTATAAATGTCCTTTGGCTCCTGATTCTTTCCTCTATTTCTTTTTACTTTCCTCTTGTCCCACTATCATGTTTAGCCTTCATTCGGGTTTAGTAATTCCTAGCTGTTTCATTTTCCCTTGATTAAGCTCCACTAGGCATCCTATGCCCTTCTCTCCATTGATTTTAATTCACTTGTTGTTCCCTTGGCCCTGGGTTGGTTGACCCTTCCTTTCCTTTCTCCTACCTCCTCTTCTCATGTGTCTCCCCGGAACTCTTGGTCCCATTGTTTTCATCTCTGAATTATTTGTCCTGCCTATCTTATCTAGATAGACATGAAGATATATTAAGTACAAAAATCAGGCACAGCCAAACAAAAAACAAAGGGAGACAAAATAACAAAAGAAAAACAGAAATAAAATAACAACAACAAAAAGAAAGCCAATGATAAAGAAGGAAAAGCCTATAAATAGTTCCAGGTCTGTTTTATGAGCTTTAGAAGTGTTTTCCAGTAGAGTCTGATGAGGTACCACAATGTCCCCAAAGTCTATTTTTGGTATTCCCCAGGGAGTTCATTGCTTTGCTCCCTTTGCTGCTCTGTTGCATGCCCTTAGTGTTTCGCCCCAGTGTGATGGGGTCAGATCAGGCACAATTCCCACACTGTGTCTCCGGTCTTGTCCCCTGGAGCACGATGGTTCAGTGAGGGATGTTGTGTTGTGTGGTGGGGCCAGCTCTATGGTCCTCACTGTATGTTGTCTGCTCTGAGCAGAAACATCATCCTCTGGGCTTGGTGGACCAGGATGTGTTCCCCTCCCTCTCCTTCCCTCTTCCTTTCTCCTGTGTGCTCTGATCAGACGTGCCCTTCTCCCCAAGCTGTAGCTTCAGTGCTGTCCTCTGAAGTGCATTCTCCTGGGTGGGGGTGGGGTCCATATAGTTGGGATTGGGGTGGCCCCACAGACCTCTCTAAATGGTTCCCTGCTACATGCTGGTATGTTGTATTCACATATTGGTGCACCGCATTGAAGCTTGGTCTCTCTGTCCCTCTCCTGTGCAGATAGAAACAATACCTTGCCCTTGGGTGGGTTAGTGCCCTGCTTCCCCCTTACCCATGTCTTTTTTCTCCCCCTCCTATTTAGTTAGCTGCCTTATGTATCACTGGATTGAATTTGGTCCCTGCCATAGTATCTGGACCTCACTCCAGGAATGTATGTATATAGTACCTTTTCCCCTGTGCCCCGTTTTTAAAGCTTACCTTAGTGGACTGATGTTGTACTTGTCTTTTTGTGCTTGGGTTAGTTCGCTTAGCATAATTTCCTCCAGTTCTTCCCATGTGGTGATGTGCTTCATGCATTCATCACTGCTTTTTAGTTATGCATAGTACTCCATTGTATGTATGTACCAGTTTTTTGATCCATTCATTAAATTTGTATTGTTGATGGAAATTTGGGTTGTTTCCAACTCCTTGCAATTGTGAAGTGTGCTGTGATGAACATTGGAGCACAGATGTCTGGTTGTGGTTTGTTTCTTGCCTCTTCTGGGTATATGCTCAGCAGGGGGATTACTGGGTCATATGGTAACTTGATTTCCATCTGTTTGAGAAATTGCCAAATCAATTTCCATAATGGCTGTACATACCTACAGGTTCACCAGTGAATGAGAGTTCTTATGTCACTACAGCCCCTCCAACACCTGTCACTTTCTGATTTTTTGAATTAAGCTTTTTTTCAGTGTTAGGTGGTATCTCATAGTTGGTTTAATGTGCATTTCTCTTATGGCTAATGATCGGGAATATATTCTCAAATGTTTATTGGCCATTCAGATTTCTTCCCTTGTGAAACTTCTCTTCAGGTTCTTTGCCCACCTCCTCAGTGGGAAATTCGTTTTTTTCTTTTTGGAAGCTAGCAGAGTACTGTAGATTTTAATAATAAGGCCTTTGTCTGATGTGTCATTGCTAAAGATGTTTTCCCAGTCTGTGGGCTCTCTTATTACTCTCTTGGTGAATTTTTTCAATGTACACAGGTGATTTATCTTTAGTATATCCCACTTGTCAATTTGTAACTCCTACATATTTGTATCCTTCCCATTTCTGATAACCTATGTATTGCCTGTGCCAAGTTTCTCAGGTTTGTCCCAATTCTCTCATTAATAGCCCTAATTGTTTGCAGTTTTACTTCAAGATCTGTGATCCACCTTGAGTTTATTCTTATGCATGGAGTAAGGTAAGGGTCTTGCTTCATTTTTCTGCAGTTAGATATCCATTTTTTCCAGCATTACTTATTGAAGGAGTGCTTCCCATTTGATATTTTTGGGGTCCTTATATGTCCTGAGCACTCAGGACACTGGGTGGGGCTTATCTTTTCAGAGCCTTCTTTGCAGTCATGTCCTAAACCCATTTAAAGATCCAATTTTAATGACTCAAGGCAAGTAGGCTTACAAACTCTCTATTTTTACTTCCCAATAATTGTTTCTGTCAATCATATCAACAATAATAAGCAGAAGAAATCAGTATAAAAAAAGTAGAATCAGATTCTAAACTCAATTCTTAAAACAGTCAAGTTCAATCCTTATATAGCTTATCTTAATCCCCATCTACAGTTTAACTATTCCACTGATATAACATATGGGATTAGGCCTCTGCATAGAGCCTGGACCAAGCTTTCTGTCATCAGCCTTTTTCACTAAGCAGCATGGTCTCAGAGAAGCTCAAGAGGTGATTATGCTACCTCAGCTCAAGATTGACATTTATCACAATCAATTTCACCATTTCAGACGGGATTTATCAAAGACAATTTCTAGGAATCAAAACTTTAAATTCCCACATTCCTTCCAGAAAACAGTCGAGTAAACAGTGTGGCTTTATCTGACCTCTGGCTAGCCAAAGAAGAAAAACTACCACGAGGCAGGGGTCAAACAAGCATCCACTCTCCATCTTTATGATTTATTTCTCCAGTACCCCACTCCCAAGGTACCATAATGTGTTAGTCCAGGTTGACTAGAGAAACAAACCCATAGACACTCATATGTGTGTAAGAGAGAACTTTATATCAAAGAGCAATTGTACATTAAGAAAACATGTCAGCCCAGTCCAGATCAAGTCCATAAGTCCAATTTCACCCCGTATGTTGATACTAGTCCATAAATTCCTCTTTGGACTCATGCAGCCATGCAATGACGCCAAATGCAGGAAGATCACAGGCCAATGGGTGCAAAGTCTCGTGGATCAAGTGGTGGTGGAAGTATCTCAGGCCTGGCATGGGTCTCCACATTGCTCCTCCAGCTCCAGGGCTCTGGCTCTATCAGTGTGTCTCCATGTGGCTTGTCAACAGGAATGTCTCACAGGGAGTGTCTGTGTGTCCTGCCTCCAGCAAGCTATTTATCTCCTTCACGCCTCCAAATGAGGTCATCAAACTGCAACCTGATTGACAGGCTAAGCCCTACCCCTTCACTCTTAATAATCTCAAGATGGCACCAGATTATGTAACTACCATACTGACTTTGCTGTGTCAAACTTGATACTTGGTCAGTTGACCTCCCTCTAGACTCAACCTGAATTTGTTCTAGGTGCAAGGATCTCTTGCTTATACCATGACAAAAACTTCTTCCCTGGATTTTTAGTTATTGATGATGGTCTTTTCTGCCTTACTTATTTTTTGTATTTTTATTTTTATATTATTATTGTTTTATCCTTACCACTTTATTTCAGTTTTGTTAGTTATTGTTTCTGTTGGATTTTCCAGTTTGTGAAGCACAGGAGTGGATCCATAGAGATATAAACTGATTCAAGGGTTTGTGTGAGGTGTAGTAGGGTTGGGGAGATATGAGGAGAGGGTGGGGATTTAGGGAGTACCAATGAAGGCAAGGTGGGAGGGGATGGAAACATTAGAACTGAATGTGATTACACAACTTATTTTAAAGGTGATTTAATCATGAGAGGGGAAAAGGGAAAAGAAAATATTCTAAAATTGACTTGGTAAAGAGTGTATAATTATTCTTGATATGTGTGTTAGTCCAGGTAGGTTAGAGAAACAAATTCATAGAAACTCATACGTGTATAAGAGAGAGTTTTATATAGAGTAATTGTACTTTAAGAAAGCTTGCCTACTGAGTCCAGTCCAAGCCCATAAGTCTGATATTAGCCCAGATGTTTGATACCAATCTGTAAAGTCCTCTTCATACTCATGAAACACATGCAATGAAACACATGAAACAATGCAGGATGATCACAGGCCAGTGGGTAGAAAGTCTTTGGATCCAGTGGCATTATAAGCATCTCAGTGCTGGCAGAGGTCTCCACGTGGCTTCTCCAGCGCCCAGGGCTGCATCAGGGTAGGTCCATGTGGCCTGTCCTTAGGGATGTCTCTCAGGAGTGAGCAGAGAGAGAGTGTGTGTGTGTGTGTGTGTGTGTGTGTCTTCCACCTCCAAGGAGGAAATCCCAGAGTTTTCCCAGAATCCTCAGAGGAAGGCCAGGCCCACACAGAGGCCTCATTGATTATATCTTGATTGACAGAGTAGACTCCATCCCTTCACTCTTAATCCTCTTAAATTCCAAATTGACACCAGATTACGTAACTACCACAATATGATTGAATTGTATGATATGTGGATTATGTGCCAATAAAACTGTGGGGGGAAAAGAGAAGCCATGAATAACATTGAGAAGAATGGGAATTCAGAAACATTTCATTGTGCTCATGAGAAACTCCAAGAGGCAGTCATTCAAACAGAACAAGAGAATATTGTATGGTGTAAAATCGGGAACGATGTGAGTCTGGGTTGTTTCCTTGCACCATACGTACTCTATCTGAATACTGAACAAATAATCCAGGAAGCTGGACTTTATGAAAAGGAACGTGGCTTTAGGAATGGATGATGGTTTATTAAAAACTTACTCTATGCAGATGATACAACCTTGTGTAATAAAGATCAAGCACTATAGCCTTCAGTATGAACTGAAAGTCAATGTAAAGAAAGCCAAAATCCTCTCAACTGGACAATTACACAGCATCATAATAAACAGAGAAAATATGGAAGCTGTCAGGGATTTCATCTTCCTTGGATTCGCCATCAATGCTCGTGGAAGTGGCGCACAAGGAATCAAGTGGCACATTGCATTAGGCAAATCTGCTGCACAAGACCTTTCAAGTGCTTGAGAGCAAGGATGTCATTTTGAGGGTTCCGGTACTCCTGACACAAACTATGTGATCTTCAATCCCATCGTATACATCTGAAATCAGGACAATGAATAAAGAAGACCAAAAAACAATCAATGTATTGAAAGCCCAGCGCTTGCCGAGAATATTAAAGTACCACGAACTGCAAAAGACCAAACAAATCTGTTTGACAGGGAGTACAGCCAAAATGCTCCTGAGAGGGAAGGATGGCGAGACTTCATCTTACATGCTTTGAACATGTTCTCGGGAGAGACCAGCCCCTGGAAAAAGACAGCGTGCTTGATAAAGTGGAAGGCAGTGACAAAGAGCCAGGTCCTCAAGACCTATTGACACAGTGGCTGCACTAACGAACATACCAGCCATTTGTCAGGATGGGGCAAGACCAGGCAATGCTTTGTTCTGTAGCAAAAAGGGTCATTTTGAGTCAGAACTGACTGGATGGCACTAACAACAAAAGTATACAAAATATTTATTTTAAACTTTTTATTGTGACATATGTCAAGGTATATAGCACAAGTCATCAGTTTTATATTCAACAATTTATACACCATTTTTTAACTCATCCATTTCAATCTATCACTGTGCTACTGCTTATCCCACTTTGTTAAAATGTTTCCTGTTTCTACATTGTATATCTCATTTTTTACTAACCCTCTATCCACGGGTAGGAGCCCTGGTGGTGTAGTGGCTATGTACTGTGCTGCAGTCTGCATGGTCAGCAGTTCTAAACCACTGGCAGCTCCATGGGTGAAAGGCTGGACTTTCTACTCCTATCAACAGTTACAGTTTCAGAAACCCACAGGGGGTCGCTATGAATCAGCATTGACTCTATGGCAGTGAGTTTGCTGTATATTGATATAGGTATAGCTATAGCTATATATTTAGATATCGATAGGTACCTATATGTATATCAAGACAATTCTGACTCATGACAACCCTATCAGACAGGATAGAACTGTCCTTGTGAGGTTCCAAGACTGTAACTCTTTACTAGAGTAGAAAGCCCCGTCTTTCTCCCATGGAGCAGCTGATGGTTTCAAACTGCTGACTTTTCAGGTCTCAGCCCAATATGTAACCACTATGCCACCAAGGCATAGAAGCAGCTTAGTTTTCAAGGTAGAGCTGAACAAATCACATGGCTTATGTAGTGAATAGTATCATAATGGCCTTTCTAATCCAGCAGTTCTCAACCTGTGGGTCGTGACCCCTTTGGAGGTTGAACAACCTTTTCACAGGGGTTGCCCGATTCATACCAGTAGTAAAATGACAGTTATGAAGTAGCACCGAAAATAATTTTATGGTTTGGGGGTCACCACAACATGAGGAACTGTATTAAAGGGTCGCGGCATTAGGAAGGTTGAGGACCACTGTTAATACTTCCAACACCCTTTAACTTCTGCAAAAATATTCCAGGGAAGGACTACGAAACAATAAAGTAGAGCACTGTTCCCTTCTACCTCTTGACTACTTAATTTTGTTTCTGTTAGGATGATAGACTTAAATTTTCTCTCAATATATATTACTTCATTCTACAGCAATTTCTAGCAGTGATAAAACAACACCAACATGAAAATGCTCCACAGCAAATATTTGTCCCTACAAAGATTAATATTAATCCAGGAATAAATTATTTCCACCCAGGAATAAATTATATTATATTAATTTGCTTATCCTTTGGTAACAGCTTTCTGAAGGAGTGTAAAATGTAGCTATATTGCTTAAAGATGATACAGTCAACATTTAACTGTAGGAATTTTCAATAATTTGCAGAGGAGTTCCACCAGATGGGAGCTTCCCTTCCCAGGAATTCTATTATTGCAAAAACCTGGCTCCTCTGCCTGCCACTGGGGCAAACAGACAAAACCCCCGTCTAACACCTGCTTTTGGAAAGGAGAAAGACAGGCTTCATTTGCTTAATCAATTAAGCAAAGGAAATGAGAATTCCCTTTTTTCCAAACGGCCTCTCCCCCCAAAAAGGGAATGCATTTGTACACATTTAAAGAAAAGGGGTGTGTGAGGGCGATCTGGCTGCAACATCTGTCACCCCACTGATGCCAGGATTGATGCCGCTGATCTGGCTGACTACACGGTATCCCCTTCCTCCCTCTTCCCTGTGCGTCCATCTAGAAGCTGCACTTGGTTGAAGAGGACGACCTTCCCCTATAGAAGGAGGACCATCCTGCTGTCAAGGGTATAGAATAGCTGCGCTCCCCTGCTAGACCCTCCAAACAAGTCTCAAGAAAAAGGGAGGACTTTCGTAAAGGAATGTCGACAACTTTGTATCTTGGTGGCAGGGCATTGATTGGCTAAGAGTCAGCTTGTCTTCTTCCCTGTGTGTTGGGGACAGCACAGAGGAGTTTATCTTGCCTTTTCGCAGAACTCAAGAGACTAAGCTGAAGTCTCCCCGTTATTGTTATCTCTGTATGGGTAGTTGAATTACGAGTGCCCTTGAGGCTGGCTCATTGTTGAGTGTAGCTGTTTTGGCAAAATGACTTGGAATGCCAATTATCTAATAGAGAAGTAACAGCTTGAAACATAACTTAGGTCTTAAGCAATAACAAGATGTGGGAGTGTGGTAAGGGTTAGCCTATGCCAACTTGGACAGTTTCTTCTGAAGTCAACTTGACTCCTATTATGGAGCTAAAGGGCATCTGCCTCTGCTCTGTCTCCCTCCGCCTGGGGATACTTCTACTCTGGATTTCTAATGAGGAGACATGGGCAGAGATTGCTTTTTCTGTAGCTTCTCCAAGCTGGCACAAGGATATATTTCCTATCTACCAGAGTAGAAAGTCTTGTTTAGAATCACAAACTCTTAATTTACTTTAATTCCTTATACTCCAGGAGCTAAATAAAGCTATATTGAAATCATAAACATGCCAATAACTTTTTAACCCACTTCTCAAGCACTTTGCTATAAATCTGGTTCCCTTTTTGCCCTGAAGTCATTTCAATAAGAATTGCATTCCGTAATTCTTAAGGGACAAGAAAGTAAAGGCAAAACTATCAATCACAAATTAAACTATGGAGGTGAGCATAATGCATGACGTCCCAGCAGTTCACTAAGATCTGACGTGGCTTCGTTTCCGTTTCCAGAAAGAAGCCGAAGACAGAGCACCAGGATCACATCGAGAGCCACTGAACCCTTCTCTGCTTATTCAGGTTCGTATGAGGTCGAAATTGAAAAGTTTTAGAACCATTCCTGCTTGTGAAAGGTATTACTTGGACTGATGCTATCAAAAACTGGATTTGCTGCCCCCTTTGTTGGGCTGCTGTCTGCAATATCAGCAGTCCAAGACCACCAGCAGCCCTGCAGGAGAAAGACGGGGCGTTCTGGCCCTGCTAACAGTTACAGTTTCGGAAACTCACAGGGGGTGCTGTGAGTCTGCGTTGACTCCGTGGCAGTGCAAGAGTTGGAGTTATATCAGGAATTCCTTATGTCACAACAATTTTTTTCTTGGTTCTTTGGGAGAAAAGTTTAGGGAAAATGTCCCTCAAACCCCAAGTAGTTGTTACATTTTATATAGCTGTTTAGAGAAGCAACCTGGCTGGAGGTGGAGCACGTGGGGGGTAGGAAGAGGAGGAGGGGAACCCCAAGTCAATTTTTCACCCCAGCAGGTTTATTAATTTTGGCCAGTTCCTTAGTTGGATTGACATTTCCTGGGTAAGTTGTAACCACCTGGATGGTTCATATTTTTCACTGACTTGGTTTGGCCCTGAACAAGATGTGATTTTTAAAACAACATATAGCATTTATAATATTCTGCCATGGTACTTATTATAGGATAAGGGATATAAAATGCCAAAGAAATATTTATTGGAGATAAAACTAGTTTTATTTCATGAAGACAAATTTGAAGTGCCTCTTGATGGATGGAGAACATCCTGACAGACGACAGAACACAGAGGGCATATCTGTTGTTACATAGGCAGGAGCTAGTGGACCGCAGACCAGCAAGTGTCTGCATGGTCCAGAAGAGACTGGAGCAGCTCAGGCTACAATCAGGTTGCCCCTTCTTCACACTGGAATGAAACAGAGCTCATAGAAGGGTGGCAGAGTGCCTAAGCCATAGGCAGTTGGGGTGATGTCAATGTCCTTTGGGTCAACCAGAGGTTTCAAGGTAAAATGCTGTAAAATGGTGGACAGGATTAAAAACAGCTCCATGCGGGCCAGGCCTTCTCCAGCGCAAACTCTTTTTCCTGAAAATGACACATAAATCACATATTCATTTAGTTCTGGGCCTGAGCAAACAGGGAAATCCTAAGGTATATGGGATAAATTAAGCTACAGCTTCTTTTACCTATACAAAATTCTGACTTCCCTTATATTTTCAGCTCATATTTAAATCTGCGTGCTATAGGAGAAATTCTTTCTTTACACTCACCATCGAACTGCAGTGCTGGGGCTTGCTGGTAACACCGATCATCACACTCCCACACATCTGCTCATATCCAACACCATTGGCCTCATGTACAACACTGTGCCTCTCTATCTACCTCCAGCCATTGCTTCACGATAGATTTATTTCTCCTCATTTGGGTTCTCAAACATTCCTCTACCTGGTCATTTCCTGGCTTAACATCATTTTAAGAGCTTATCACTGCCAGGTATAAAATGAATAGCACAAACTAGCTATATCAGTTTTTAAAGCCTCATTTCTTTCTATACTTTCCATCTAGTTACACTAAGCCCCAGTTACTGCTGTTCACCATTCTCAAAACAGACTGGCAATTTCAAATCTTCACTCAGATACCAGTCACGGCTCTTACTAGAATGGCCTTCCCTTCTGTGTTACCTGTTGTCGTCCTCCCCATCCTTCTAGATCCGGCTCAAGTGTCACTTATTCTATGCAAATTGCTTTGCATTGTATAGCTCAGGCTGTCTTATCTGTTTTCCCTAACACTGTAAAAGAGATTTTCTAAACCCTTCATCAAAATAAAATGCCCAAATTAAACCCAGGCTTATACTGCTTTCAGAAAATCTATTATAATAGACTTTGCACAGATGCCTAACCATGGGCTCCTCATCTGGTTGTTGTTGTTGTTGTTGCCCTCCGGTCAGCTCCAACTCAGATCTTACCTGGTCACACCCATTCTCACAATCATTGCTATCCTTGGGCCCATCTTTGTAGCTGCTGGGTAATCCATCTCATTTAGGATCTTCCTCTCTTTTTATGGCCCATAAAACAACCAGAATTAACTTAGAGAATGCTTTCTTCCTTCCATGATAAGGATGCAAAAACAAAGTCTTAAGAAGAAACTTCTCAAATAGCCAACTCCATATCTAAGAGCCCCAGGCAACAAGGAAGTTTTGTCTTGGGAAACAGTTTCTAAGAAAATAACTCTTCTTAAATTTTGTTAATTCTTCTCACCAACTCTGGATCTAAGGAATGTTATACATCATTTGTTGTTTTAAATCAAATATGCAATTAAGATGCATTAATACTTACTGGTGATGGAACACAATGGAATCAATTTGACAACTATGGAAAGAGATGATGGAAAAGCACAATATCATCAGTCAGAAGAAAGCCAGGGTTCCGACTGAGGAACAGACCATCAATTGCTCTCATGCAAGTTCAAATTGGAAGTGAAGAAAAAAATTTTCAGTCCATGAGAGTTGAACTGTAACTTTTGAGTATATAGAGACCATCCCAAGAACGGAGCTAATGTACTAATGACCAAAGACCAGACAACTTCTGAAACAACATCAAAAACATGCATGATGAAACCAAAATATGATTTAAAAAACAAAATGAAAAATCAAGAAAGAAAGAGAAAGGCCAAAATGAATGTCAGAAGATACTCTGAGACTTGCTCTGGAAAATAAAGTAGCTAAAATAAATTGGGGCAGAAGAAGGGGAGTGGTATGGTGGAAAAGGAGGAAGGTAAAAGGAAACAGGAAAGTTCTAGGAAGCAAATCTCTAGATAGAGGTGTGCACTTATATAAATATGTTAATTCAAAAAATGGAGGTATTGGCATAGGTCCATATATTTATATGGCAATACATTAAGGAGTGGATGGACTTTGGACCCCCACTCAAGTCCTCCCTCAACACAAGAATATTTTGTTCTAACAATCTGACATTCTGTGATGCTCACCGTCCCAGATGAGAGCTGAAGACAAAATGGGTGCACAAGCAAATGTGGTGAAGAAAGCTGATGGAGCCTGACTATTAAAAGATATAGCATCTGGGATCTTAAAGGCTTGAAGTTAAACAAGCATCCAACTAACAAAGAAGCAACAAGCCCACATGGAAGAAGCACACCAGCCTGTGTGATCATGAGGTGTTGATGGGATCAGGTAACAGGCATCAGAAGACCCAAAACAAACACTCTTTCTTTGCTTAGAGGCTTTGTTCAGGTTCTAGTAACACCTGCCTTCCCTTTTCTTTCTGACCTAGAATGGCAACATGGGTACTTCCCCATGACGACTTCCCTTAATGATGCCCACACCTCTATAACCAGTCTCATCATTAAATTCTCTTTCATTAGCTTTTTTAATGTGCCACCTGTTTCTTTCTACAATTCTCACAAACTGAGAGAAGAAAATCAAATGTTCTCTCCTAAAAGTAAATTTCTTTTTCTCTCCATTGCTCTCTGCCATTTCCTTATCTATCAAGCTGATCCCTCCCAAAAAAGCCAGAATCAGGAGTCCCTCTCTTTGGGCTACCACAATAGCCTCTCACTCACTGCCACAGTCTCTGCCCACTCACTGCGACCCTACAGGACAGGATAGAATTGCCCCTGAGTTACTGAGACTACCGCTCTTTATAAGGGTACACGGCCCTGTCTTTCTCCTTCAGAGCATCTGGTGGTTTCAAACTGTTGATCTTGCAGTCAGCAGATAATTGGGCAACCCTATGCCACAAGAGCCTTTGCATAGCTTATTTGTACTGGAAGCTTGCTGCCTGTTAATTCATCTTTCTCTCTCTTAGAACAATTGTGAGGATGCTGCAGTGTTTCCTTCTGTTGTACACAGGGTCCCTATGAAGTCCCAAACCAACTTGAGGGCACCTAACAATAACAACCCTCTGTTTTTTATTTTCACTTGTATTCCTACCACTGAACATGGGACTGCTACATCTAAGGTGTTCAGTGAGCTGTACTGAGAGCACTGGCTTCTTGGGGCAAGTAAGACAGGTCTCAAGGAATTTGGTCTTCTAGGTAGAGCTCTTGGGAATCTCAGTGGTGAATGAGAGGACAGAAATCAGTTAATTTGGTCTCCATTCCCTGAGCAATAACCTTGACTTGCCTCTGGCCCCCCACCAATGGCAATTTGACAGCCCAAAGTAGCCCTTCATGAAAACCCTTCTTCATGTCACTTGACTGGTGAAGTATCGATGACGACGAAGCTCACTTGCCTGCTGAAAAAGGTATAAAATAGTCACTTTTCTTGAAGTTTCCACTTTCATCCAGGAAGTGGCCAGGGTCAAACTTCTCTGGGTTAGGAAATGCTTTTTCATCGTACAGGACAGACGTAAGAGATGGCAGTATGTTGGTGCCCTGTTAGAAACAGAAACAGATCGATTGGATCACAAAGAAGATCAGCAAACGCGGAAAGAGAGTAGAAATCCTCCTCTCAGCCTCTCACTTCATAGAGAAGGAGCTTGAGGCACAAAAAGGAGAATTTATTTGCCCCACACCACTGAGAAAATTAATAAGCAAGTCCAACAGGTCTAAAGTCATGGAATTAGCTACTTCAGGCTACTCGTCACTGATCCCAACGCCATACTCTCCAGTCTGTAGTCTGAATACCATTGCTTATTTTGCCAGAAGACAAAGAAATCTCCCTAGAGTGAATTTCTCTAAATTTCAGCATTGTCTAGCAGGGCTGATGTAAGTGAAAATTCAGCTCCTTCACTTTGAAACCACGTATAAGGAAGGCACTCTTCAAAAACTAGCAGCTGGGTGTCCATATCTTGGAAAATCTTCACTTTCTTATCAAGTTGAAAAACTAGTGGGCACCCTCTTCTCCTGCTGTGCTCTTTCGTTTGAGTTGTCCCATGGTTTTGTGGAAAGAAGAGTGCATCTCTGATATTTAGTAGGGGTTTCCAGGTCCCTGGTGGCACAAACCATTTGCACTTGATTTCTAGCCAAAGACACTCTGGTGGGGCTCTCAGGTCATTGCTGGGCTAATAACCTAAAGGTCAAGGTCCTCTTTTAAAACCCACTTGCCATTCTTCAGGAGAAAGATATGCCTATCAGCTCTCATAAGGATTTATAGCACCAGAAATCCTATATAGGGTCATTTTGACTCGGAACCAAGAACACAGCCGTAGATTGGGATTCTCTGGTTTTACTAGCTGAAAGGTTAGTGGTTCAAACCCACTCAGAGGCGCCCTGGAAGACAGACCTGGGAATCTGCTTCCAAAAAGCCAGTCTTGAAAAACCATCTGGAGCAGCAGTTCACTTCATGAACACGGGGTCACTGCGAGTTGGCACCCACTAAGTGGCAACTAGCAACAGTTAGTAGCCTAAAAGTTGGCTATTTCAATGTACTCATCAGGGAAAGGGCCTGGCAGTCTGCTTCCATCGAGATTACAGCGACGTGAACACGAAGGAGAGGTGCTACCATGTAGCAGGTGATGTCACCATGCGTCAGAATTGACCCAACAGCAGTTTGGTTTGGTTCAGGGAGTAGGATTTTACTAAACTAGATATAGACGGAAACATAATGATTTCGGGATTGGATTTCAGAATCACTCAAGTCCTTCTCCCTGTCAAATTAAACTCTGCGATCATCTTACATTGTTCAACATTTCAAGGACTCGACTTTATTATTAGTAAATTGCAAACATGAAAACATGTATGTTAATTTAATATAAATATAGAGTGAGCTCAAAAAAAAGAGGTTTAGTTACTGTCTGGTGATAAATATTGCAGCAACAATATTTGGGGTCTTATTATATATAGGCCATGCATTTACTATGTGACATAGACAAAATTTTAGCTAAATACTTTCAAGTGTACTGTATGGCCTCTCCAAATGCATAATATAGTTCTCATTCTAGAAGCTCTTAAGTAGAAAGCATAGATATATTTTACATGGGGACAAATGAAAGAGAAAGTGATTTTCATTTCTTTCAAGTAACAAAGATACTCTCTTTCTTTTTTTCTTTTTCCCAATCTTTTAAAATCTTCTTTCTCTTTTCTTTTTAACAGAGCTACTCCTGTGATTCATTTTCTGACCTTGATGGACTTAAATAGTGACAAAATCTGAGAAAGATGTGCAAGAACATATTGTGGCCAGCCTTAGAAAGGTACCTGTATAAACTTAATTTGTGATCAAACGCTTCTCTAGACTGGGGGATTGTCTACTTTCTAGGAGTCCTGGTGGCATAGTGATTGCACGTTGGGCTGCTAACAATAAGGTCAGTAGTTCAAAACCACCAGCCATTCCGAAGGAGAAAAATGCAGCTTTCTACTCCCAGAGACCCGCAGTTTGTCCCCTGTCCTATGGGGTTGCTGTAAGTGGGCGTGGACTTGACGGTGACTTTGAGTCTTGGGCTATCTCAGGGTAAGTGCGTTGAAGCTGCCTTCACAGCTAAAACAACTCTGCATCTTGGGTAGAGGAGATGAATGAATAATTTTCTTCTGTAAACAGAAGGCAATCAACGAATGCGATACTCTGCCAAAGAGGGAAAATGTGGACTCTACATTCACCTAAGGAGCCCTAATGACTCAACCGGTTACGAGCTCAATTGCTAACTGCAAGGTTGGTAGCTTGAACCAGCAAGAAAAACATAGTGATTCACTCCCATAAGCATTATAGTCAAGAAAACTTGGCACTGGCAGTTCAACGCTGTCACATGGGTCTCTGTAATTTGGGACCAATTAGACAGCACCTAATAACAACACAGCCAACCTGAACTTCTATCCAGGAGTGCTTCCTTCTCCTGAAGCAGGGAGTTGAGGACAAGGAGAGAGGTGCCTTATGGAGCCGAGGTGCAGAGAACAAGATTTGGCACTGGAATTTGGGGAGGAAGGTACAGGACAGGAGGAATTGCTATTGCTTTTTTTTTCATACCATAATAAATATTTTAACATACATCATGACAAGTTAAAGATACATACAAATTTCTGGATCAGCCATATACACACAAAGGCATGGAAGAGATAGGGTTGAGGAAAAGGAATATTTTTAAAGATAGTTTGAGATGTTTGTTAATGCAACATGTTCAAATATTGATGGAAAGGAGCCAGTGTGGAGAGAGGATTAAAATAAATACTTGAGGAGGTTCGTTGAAAGAGCAAGAGGAAGGGACCCACAGGTAGAAAGGTTTCCTTTTTAAATTGGAGTGCCCTTCTTTGACAATACCAAAACCAAACTCACTTCCATGGAGTTGATACCAACTCATAGCGCCCCTAGAGGACCGGGTAGAACTGCCCTTGTGAGTTTCCAAGACGGTAACTCTTTAGAGAGTAGACAGCCCTGTCTTTCTCCCACAGAGCTGCTAGTGGTTTCAAACTGGTGACCTTGAAGTTAGCAGCCCGTCTAACACCACTATGTCACCTGGGTTCCTTCTTCTGCAAGACAGACATACAAAAGAAATCAAAGATCTTGGATGTAGCTAAATTTGCAAGTCTAGTGGACGGGGATTATGTGAGTTCTTTCATGGGGCTCTATTTTTCTCTCAGGTGGAAAGGCCAGATCACTGGAAGAAAAGAAGTTGCTGAGTGTAAGAGGTTTAAGGAGGATCCAGGATCCAAAGGGTCTTTGTGGAATGTGGTAAAGCAAACTGAGTTAGGTTATATAGCAGGACTGAAAACTACACTGGGGATTGGTGGAAACAGTAATATAACTAAGGCCTATGCTGGACTGAATCGTCCTTTCTAGTAGACACCAGTCGCCCAAGGACAGGCCGTGAGGACGGTGACTACTGAACTGGACTTAGGATAAACCAAAACCAAATTCACTGGCCTCGAGTCCATTCCAACTCATAGTGGCTCTGTAGGACAGAGTAGATCTCCTCCTGGGAGTAGAAAGCTTCACCTTTTCCCCACCGAGTGCACTGGTGGTTTGGACCTGCTGGCCTTATGGTAAGCAGTCCAACACGTAACCTCTATGTCAGCAGGGCTCCTAAACCTTTGACAAATAAGTGACAGAGAGAGTGGTGGAAACTAGTCAAGGATTGTGGAAACAGGGTTGATCTACTGGACCGGAAGAGTTCAGCTAATGAAAGTCTGTAGCAGTCCAAGCACTATTATACTTGCAAAATTATGTTGACAAATTAGAACGAAAGGAGTATGCACTCCAAAGGCGAGATGCCTGAGGTATGATTGTGCTACACCTGTAGAAGATTAGATTATCGATCATCCTATTACTGTAATAATTTCTGACCTAAGATTCTAAAGGAAAAAAATATGAAATATCTCTCACCTTGGGAATAAAGTAGTCTCTAAATTTAATATCCTGATTCACCACATGAGGCAAGCTCGAGGGGACAAGGTCAATGAATCGCTGAATCTCATGCACCACAGCATCTGTGTAGGGCAAACTGGCCCTGTCCTTCAAGCACAGGCTCCGGGTTCTGCCAACCACGTGGTCAATCTCTTCCTGGACTTTTGCTGACAAGAATAAAATCAGAATGCATGTGAAATGGAAAAGCCTTTGAAATACCTTTGATTTTCTCTTAAATTGTTACACTGTGGTGGAGTGGAGTCAATGCTGACTCAAAGTGACTGTCCTGTGGGTTTCAGAGACTATAAGTCTTTATGGGAGTAGAAAGTTGCCCCTGTCTCCCACACAGCAGCAGGTGGTTTCCAACTGCTGACCTTGTGGTTAGCAGCCCAAGTAACCTCTATGCTACCGGGACTCCCTCAAGTTAGTAACCTTACTGGTTACTCATTGGGCTGCTAATCGCAAGCTCAGCATTTTAAAACCACCAGATGCTCTGTGGGAGAAGGATACAGATTTCTACTCCTGGAAAGAGCTACCGTCTTAGAAACCCTCAGGGGCAATTCTACCCCATGCTATTGGGTCACTATGAGTCTGAGGATTAAGCATCTGACCATAGTCCAGAGGTGTGACTAGCTTTGCTATCAGACAGAGAGCATTGTAAAGCCTATTAGGCCGATGCAGTTCAAACCCAAGCCAAACTCCCTCCCATCAAGTCGATTCAGATTTGTATGTCCATAGGAGACACTACTGTGCCAGAAATCCCCTTTCAACTCTGGGTCTCTGGGCACTCTTGTTTGATGGACTCAAGATTGTAGGATCTTGAAGGGTTACCAATAATCATTCAGTTTAATGACTTTTTTGCATGTTAGTTTCTGTTAGATGTCTAAGTCCCAAGAGCATAAGAACTATTCGTTTCATCTTGAATCATACGAAAAGTGTTTTAATACACAAGAACACAAACCATGATATCAGAATGAAGGGAACATCTTTTCATATGTTCGTATCAAAGCAACATCATAAAACAAGAGAAAGAATCAAATTAAAAGTTACTTTTGCAAAAGAAGTTATTTTGGTAAGGAAATTTATTCAAAAAAAGCTTTTTATTTGGATACAGCATTTCTATTTGTAAAGTGAGTCTTTTTGTTAGAGAAAAATTGTAATTTCATTAAATGAATGTCTACATTGCAAATGCCCTTGAGTAGAAATATCTTCTGACATGGGACTATTAGGTCAGATTTTTTGGGGGGGTGGGGGAAGAGACCAATTCCTTCCAGATTTTAAGAAAACTCTGCTCATGACTACTTTCCTGACTGAGCTCGAAACAGCAGACCACGGCCAGGAGAACCAGGGCCTCTACCTTTCAAATCTCTGATGTTGTTTAGCTCTCTCATTAGCCTTAATAATAACAATAATATAATTTAAATTGCATTCATTCAATAGTAGTAGGTACATGGAGTGGTGGAAATTTTCCTCCCATCGCCTAGACAAACAAATGATCACCAGTACAGTCTTCTGTTTTCTACCTGGACTGTAATCGTGCCCATCACTTGGGATCATACCTGCAATCTCAGGATGCTTCAACAAGAGCAGGATTCCATATCTGATGGTGGTGGTGGTTGTTTCTGTTCCCGCACTAAACACATCCCATATTGTAATGATTAAGTTGTCCATGGTGAATTCAGAGTGCTTATTGTGTTTTTCCTAGTAATGATATGTGACAATAAATTGATAAATAAAAATCCTTACAAGTGATATAAAATAGCACAGAATAACATCAGCGTTTGGCAAGTTAACCAGACATGAGGAGTTCTATAGCTGAAGGTAGCCTTACATGAGCTAAGATTCCTTTAATCTGCTAAGATATAATAAGAGTTAAAATCCTAATTGGCTGATTTTCAGAAGTAGATCACTAGGCCTGTTTTAGACTTTTTTGTCTAGTCTTAGGCTAGAAACTCTGTGGAAATCTGTTCAGCATCATAGCAACACACAAATTACTGACAGATGGGTGGTCATTATGCTTGACCTGTATTGGTTGGGAATTGAACCTGAGTTCACATACGAAAAGTAAGGATTCTACCATTCAACCATCTTACAGAATCAAGTAGCTCCTGTATGGTTTATTTTAAATCATTTTAATGCAATTATCACTAATATTCACTTTCAATTCTAAGGTCTATTTTATCCCATCTAACTTCCTCATCGAAGTCTCGAGGACTCCACAAATTGCATCACTAGTCCCAGTTGAATCATTCCAAACTTGTTAGTCATTTGACCCACCACAGTTCCTCAACTGGAATCATTATAAGCTTTTTAAAAATCTACATTCTTGATCACTAAAGGAACCATTCACTGGGCCTATTTTACCTCACAGTTCATCGGAGCCAGAATTTCCTGAAAACCTATCCCATCTACGATGCTCTTCTGAAGTATTCCCAATGGTGAGTCTTTCTGAATTTCCATTCATTCTCAGGTTGCCATATTTGTTTAATCTTCCGTTCATGGGACTCATTTTAAATAAAAGTATACAAGGGGGTATACCCCCCACCCCCAAAAAGGGTGGGGGGGAACCTCAGCTGGGCAGAGCTTTCATAGTAGGTGTTTTTCCCACTAGGTGAGCATTGAGCAACTCTGAGTTAGTGCACCCAGTGGCGTTGCCTGGGAAGGTTCTCTCTAGTAGCAGTGAATTTTTTCATAAAAGCAGTTTCCCTCAAACTTCGTTCTTTTGTGATGGCAGATTTAATAGAACAGTGTGCAGCTATGAAATTTTGTTTCTGGCTTGAGAAAAAATGCTGCAGAAACTGTTGTGATGTTGAACACAGCGCTATGAAAAACACACATGTGCTCAAGTGTACAAGTGGTTTTCTTGTTTCAAAAAAATGAAATGTCAATTGATGATAAACATTTCTGGACATCCAGCAACTTCCCAAACAGATGAAAATATTGACACATAGTGCATTTGAGTTCTCCTACCAGGTCAGACTGTTAATCAAGCTTTCTATTTAGATGTTCGGAAAAGATAGTGTAACAGTGTGTGACAAAAAAGGCCTGATTTGCAGCAGATAGGGTACTGGTTTTGCCACCACGACAATGCACCTGCTCACACAGCCATCTCAGTGTCCTAGTTTTGGGCAAAAACAGCATGCTTCTCTTGCCCCACACACCTGACTCACCTGACCTCACTCTGTGTGACTTCTTTTTGTTTCCGTGAATGAAGAGGGACATGAAAGGAGAGAAATTTGACAACATACAAGTGCAGAAAAAAAAGCAAGGGAGGTGCTGTCAGCCATCCAAACAGATGAGTTTGAAAAATATTTCCAAAATGGAAATTAGACAAAAGTATTAAGTGAAATGGAGAGTCCTTTGAAGGTGATAAGGTTATTTTGTTAAAAAAAAAAAAATTTTAACACAGCTTTGAAAATTTTTTCCATTTTTTTAGTACGTCCTCATATACTCGTTATCATCATTCTTGAATGTATGAATGTGTTTGCATGTATGCTTATTTCACTCTACCCCCCAATTAAAATCCAACTTTAAAATTAAAATTTTTTAACTTCTAAGTATTTCTCGTGGAAAATTTAGTAATTTCCCCAAACACCCAATATGATTTGCATAAGTAAAGGACTGAACAAACAATTTGTATGGCTTTTGGAAGGGGTGTTTGCTTTAACATTCCAATCTCAATAGGAAAAATAAAGGTAGCCCATAAGTCACCTTACCCTCAAAGAAATAGCAAATGAGACTTCACATTACCTGCTCCATTTTAATCAGGAAGTAGTCAATGAAGTCTTTAGGGTTATTGCGATCCAGGGATTCTTGGTGTTCTTTTATTTTCTCTAAAATAAACTTTTTTTGGTTTTGAAAATTCTGAAATAATTTTTTATGACTTCCTGGGAAATAATCCATGAGAAAAGGGAAAGCGTTGCAGAGCTGAAAGAAGACATAATAATTTATTAATTCGTTCAGAAAACAAATGTAAGCCTATAGGCATGTATAAAACATTTTGGTAGATACTAACTAGAAAAAGATCAATAAATCATGCTTCTTGTTCTAGAACACTCTTAGAATTGGAAAGCAAGGGCACAAGTAGGATGATTAGAGTATGCACAATTTACAAAACAATTTCAGAACCATTTTAAGGTATTTACTCTGTGGAAGAATTCAGGAATGTACCAGTGTTGTCACCTCTTTCCAAATGAGAATATTGATGTTAGAAAGGCTAATCAACAATTCAAAGACACCAAACTAATGACATTGAAGCTTAAACCCAGAGTTCATCCTAGCAAACTATACATTGTATTTTTCCAGGAAATCACCTAAAAAACTTTGAGAACTCATTGCCTTCTTGTGTAGTGAAGAATCAGTGCCTCAGAAAGATTAAGGAAGTGTACAAATCACATGGCTTATTTAGACATCTTGCATCTTAGGAATGTACATATTTACTTATTTTGCCATTGCTGGTCCTGTAGACAGCCTTTCATCCCTTAGTATACCTTTGGCAAAGACCAAAGCAACTTATTGGGGCTGGTAGCTTGTAACATGCCATTCCTTGTCTTAGCAAAGCTTTTTCAGAAATCATCCTTACCTCTTTAGGTGAGTTTTGTGTTTAAAAAAGAAGAAGAAGAAGAAGGGATTGAATATCTGTTCTCTAGGGTCCTTTCCAGATAGAACCCTTCAAAATTTCATGATTTATGCAGAGTTTTAATTCTTAATTACTGAACAACTTCAGCGACTTGAAATTGCTTGTCGTGGCCCTTCTATCCACAGTCTTTGTAACTCCTATGTATTGACTGGGTGGGAGCATGCAAATAAGGTGTAGAGGACCCTTAACACCAGGATTGGTCAATTTTGCCATTCTTCTAGGGATAAAGTGAGCCATTTTGGAAGCAGGAGTTGAGAATCACATAATCATCAAGAAAGAAGAGCCACTAGCAGTGCATCCACCATGTCTGTGTGAAGTAAGAGTGGCAGCAGAGATACCAGAGACCACAGCACCATGACAAGGAGACAGAACACAGTTTCCTGGCCTATCCACTAAGTAAAACTAACTGCTGTGGGGCAAGAGGTAAGCATGCAGAGGGGGGTGTCCTTTGGGCGTTTATTTGTGTTCAAACCAAAACCAAACTCACTGCCATCGAGTCTATGGTGACTCATAGCAACCCTATAGGACCGAGTAGAACTGCCCCTGTAAGTTTCCAAGACTATAACCCTTTATGGGAGTAGAAAAGCGAGTGTTTCTCTTGAGGACCTACTGGATGGCTTGTGATCGGTGCCAGAGGACCTTTCTACTGACTCACGCAGGGCAGAGGTCAGGGGACGGAGAGACTAAGGAGCAGAGAGGGACATGCCAGCCGGTATAGCTGGGGGGGAAAGGCACTGCTGAAGACAAAGGGACTGTATCCTTAATGTTTTCTGATGTTTACTTGTTGTGAATATACCCCATAGTCCTTTTTGGCACTGTCTGTGAGTTCTGTGAGGCAGAAGAACTGCTCGGTCATGTGAATTCTATCCCTGGTTGCTTGAGAGAGCACTATACTGTATAACCTTCCACAGTGGTTGGATAGGCTTAACGTCCCATCAGCAGGCTAGGAGGGTTTTGAATCTCTCCACATCCTCTTTAACATTTGATGTTTTCAGGGGGCGGGGGATGTGTCTTTGTTTTAATTATTAGGTTGTTATTGTTGGTGCAAGGTGGTAACTTTGTGCATCTCTTGGATGGCTGGTGATCATGAGCATTTCTTTATGTTGTTGGTCATTTGAATGTTATCTTTGGTGATTTGTCTGTCCACGTCCTCGGTCCACTTTTAATAGAATTATTTGTCTTTTTCTTAATTGAGATGTTGCCATTTTCTAGAGTTTAGAGATGACTCCCTTGTTCTGTTGTGTTGTTGACACAAGTTTCCCCACTCTTTGGCTTCTCTTTTTCCTCGTTTGGTGCATATTTTTATTAGGTCACATTCATGTATTTTATCATTTACTGTGTGTATTTCCTTCACCATATTTGCAATAGGGCCCTTAAATTTGTCCCTATTTTCTCACTGATGGTCTTTTTTTTTTTTTAATCATGGTATTGGGGGCTCATCAACTCTTATCACAATCCATACATACATCCGTTGTGTCAAGCACATTTGTACATTTTGTTGCCATCATCATTCTCAAAACATTTGCTTTCTATTTGAGCCCTTGGTATCAGCTCCTCATTTTCCCCTCCCTCCCATGGCCCCTTACGAACCCTTGATAATTTATAAATAATTATTATTTTGTCATGTCTTACACTGTCCGACATCTACCTTCACCCACTTTTATGTTGTCCATTCCCCAGGGAGGGGGTAGATCCTTGTGATAGGTTCCCCCTTTCTACCCCACTCTCCCAGTATCACCACTCTCACTCACCACTGGTCCTGAGGGGTTCATCTGTCCTGGATTCCCTGTGTTTCCATTTCCTAACTGTACCAGTATACATCCTCTGGTCTAGCCGGGTTTGTAAGGTAGAATTGGGATCATGATAGGGTGGTGGTGGTGTGGAGGGGGTAGGAAGCATTAAAGAACTAGAGGAAAGTTGTATGTTTCATCAGTGCTATACTGCACCCTGACTGGCTTGTCTCCTCCCCATGACCCTTCTGTCAGGGAAGTCCAGTTGCCTATAGAGGGGCTTTGGGTCCCCACTCTGCACTCCCCCTCATTCACAATGATATGATTTTTTTTTTTGTTCATTGATGCCTGATACCTGATCCCATCGACACCTCATGATTACAATAGGCTGGTGTGCTTCTTCCATGTGGGCTTTGTTGCTTCTCAGCTAAATGGCCACTTGTTTATCTTCAAGCCTTTAAGACCACGAACAATATATCTTTTGATAGCTGGGCACCCATCAGCTTTCTTCACCACATTTGCTCATGCACCCACTTTGCTTCAGCGATCATGTTGGGAAGGTGAGCATCAAGGAATGCCAGTTTAATAGAACAAAGTGTTCTTGCATTGAGGGTCACTGATGGTCTTTTTATAGCTCCAGATTTACATGTATATCTTTGATACATCTTGAGTCTGTTTCTATACATGGGTTGAGGTTTTCATTCTTATGTAAACAGAAATCCAATTCAGCCAGCACTATTTGTTGAAGAGCTTATCTCTATAGTCTGGAATAGTTCGTATAGAATTGGTGTCAGCTCTTCTTCAGATGCGTGGTACAATTCCCTGGTGAAGCCATCTGACTTGAACTTTTTTTGTTGGCAGTTTTTATATTACCTGCTCTATTTCTTCTTTTGTGTTAGCCTGTTGATATTTTCGACACCAGTCTGTGTTAACTTGAGTGTAGTGTATTTCTAGAAAATTTTCTACATCAGGTATAGGTGAAATTCTGAGTATAGTCCCACACCACAAAGTGAATGGATTAAAAATAATTTCTGTACATGTATGGATCTGGGAAACTTAGAAAACAAACGATTTGCTTCCAAATACAACAATAGGGCACACACACACACACACACACACACACACACACACACACCCCGACAACACCAAACTCACTGCCATTAGGGCGATGCCAAGTCATAGCAAGCTTCAGGACAGAGTAGAACTGCTCCTGTGAGTTTTTGAGATTGTAACTCTTTACGGGAGCAGAAAACCCAGTCTTTTATCCAATGATAGGGCATAAACCTAGAATAAATATTGCATTCTAAAAGTGGATAAATGGGGGGAAAACATACATCACTAGTCCTAAGGAGATTCAAATGTAGCCAACCAAATATTAGGTTGAAAAACTGAAAGATAACCTGTCGTTCTCAATCTGTTCTCTGGCAGAAAGGCCCACACAAGCTCCTGAGCGTCCCTAAATTGAGGCTTCCTTAAGGAGCCCTGGTGGCTCCGTGTGTTACGTTGGGCTGCTAACCCCAAGGTCAGTATTTCATATCCACCAGTTCCTCCACAAGACAGAAATGAGATTTTCTGCTCCCATCAAAGTTGTTCTCAGAAATCTACACAGCAGTTCTACTATGTCCTATAGGGTCACGATGAATTGGATTCAACTTGATAGCAGTGGGTGAGTGAGTGAGTGAGTGAGTGATGGAAGGAGGGAGGGAGGCAGGCCCATTGTAGTAGCTCTGAAACGTGGAGAGAGTCACCTACTGGATCCCAGGAGGTCACCCTTTAGAACCAAGGAGCCGGTGTTCCATCCCTTAGGCCTATACCTTTAAAGTCATTTTCTCCTTTTCTTGCACGATAGTGCATAATCAGAGGTGAATAGCTCTAGTGGACCATTTTCTACATGGAGAATCCTCAAAGTCCGACAGCTTTCCTTCATTCCATCCCATCTCTGTCCCTTTCTGTTTAAGTTAGAAGCATTTCATTGGGATGGTTGCTTGGATGCATACCTGGCATGCCTGATCTTTTGAGCAAATGCTTGTCCACGCATACCTTTGGTGTTTTCTCCAGAGCACATATTCTCCTTTTTACAATATGAATCTGTTGAGAATTTCCTGAATTCTCAAATTCTAGCTCAATTTTTTCCAGCTCATTTTTTACCTTACAATCCATTCCTAAACTTATCTATTTCTTCTTACATTTTACAATAAACTTCAAGAGGAAATATAAATGTATCTTCCACAGTTTGCTTAGAAATCTTCTCAGCTCAAGATACAAGCTCATCTCTTATAGGTTCTACCTTCAACAAGACAGGAGACCTTACGTCAGTCCAATTCTCTGCTTCTCTATGAACAAGACCTCCCTTCTTCCAGTGTTCACGAACCAGCTCCTCCTCACTATCCTAATCAGAAATACCTTCAACGTTCACATTTCTACCAACACCCTCTTCCCAATGCTGTGTGTGGACTCGGAGTAGAAGCTTTGACAAAAGGTCTCCATGCTTCTCCCTGAATAGTCTTTGACATCTGCAATTCTACCAACAGTCTCTTCAAGGAAACCTAGGCTTTTTCTATGAAGCACCTCGAAATGTTTCTATCATACACCAATCACACAATTCTAAAACCATTTTCACATTAGATTATGGGATTGGCATAAAGCAGTTTCACACAATGAGTGACTTAATACAAGAGAAATATATTTGGTCTGAATTCAGGTTGTCAATCAGGCCATCCTCTCTTCAAATTCTCTAAGGGAAGATCTTTCTTTGTCTTTCCCTATTCCTGTTAGCTCAAAGGTAGCATTCCCAGGCTTTCGACAACACAAACTTCACCTGGCCTGTCTTCCCCCTGTGTCTTTCTGCCTGTGTCTACTTTTCTTTTATAACAAAGAGCTAAGTCATAATCCATTATGACATTGTGCTAACTTAAATAATCAAAGACTCCACTTCCTTCCAAATAGGGTCACTTTCACAGGTAACAAAGTTAGAGCTTTAATATATGTTTGGGGAGACAGAATTCAGCCCATAACAAAGGGTTTCTCAAAAAATACCTTAATGTGATTGATGCATTCTAATTTTATATTTTTATTCTACTTATATCATGTTTTAATTTTTAGTTCAGCTCTCATTCAGTTGACTTGATAACTCACTAGTGGGTTATACAAGATAGTTTTAAAAAAAACACAAAAACTTTGTACCATCTTAAAATAGAGCAAAGGATGGGGCAAGCATAAGAGATACATTTTCAGAAAAGTTACTTACAGTTTCCCATTTAAAGAGAATTTTGTCCTCACCTGTATCCAGGGGCTACTTGCAATTGTGATATTTTCATGAAAATACTTTATCAAGTTTACTAGTGTCTCATCACTGTAGTCCAGGCGATTCTGGAAAATGATGGAGTAGATCACATTGCAGGGTGCACAGCCAAAAAGGAAAGTAGGATCACAGGGAGCACCTAAAAATAATGTAAGCTAAAAGTCATAATATAATTTTCATATAAATCTTAAAATGCTTCTTTAGAATAATAGGAAAGAGGTAACTTTCAGGATTTTTTTAAGATTAAAAACTACCTGGACATGCCATTAACCTAATACATTAATCATGTCTACAAGGAAGCATTTTTCTTTCATAATGTTCATACTAATTTTGATGTAGGAAAGTTAGTATGTTTACTTACTGCTCACTAATAATTGATCAATATAATGAACATAAAGCATATACACAAGGGAGAATAATTATGTATAACACATACGTGTGAGATCAGTTCTTCATGAAATAAAAATTAAATATATAAATAATTTCCCCATATAATATGTATCAAAACCCAATGTTCAATGACATACAAATTCCATTTCCAAAACTTTATTTTAAAAAGTAGTCAGAGATGGAAGTCATGTAGATACGTACAGCCTCTGTGGAAAGCAATCTGACGATATTTAAAGAAACTGGAAATTGATCTACTTTATGACCAGCTATCCCTCTACTGGGTATTTACCCAGAAGAGATAAGAAATAAACACAACCAGTCATCTGCACTCCACTGTCTATTGTGGCATAATTTACCATCGCAAATTGGAACTGGAAAACAACCTAATTTTCCATCAGTAGACGAGTGGATCAGTAAACTCTGGCACATGCACCCAATGGAGTGCTATGCATCACTAAAAGGCACTGATGCTCACTTGTCATTTCGAGGGAAGAGTTGAAGGAAATTATGCTACTCGAAGTCAGCCAATCACAAAAGGACAAGTACAACATGAATCCCCTGAGGTAAGTATGATCAGCACAGTAGGTATAGAAGAAAAGCTACTTATCTCACAATATACAGGTTGAGGTCAGACCAAACCCAAAGAGGTACATGTTAATCCAACACAAAGAAGGGGAAAGAGCGGAAGAAGGAGGGAGAAACTGGGGGGTGAAAGTGAGATGATGGCATGGGGGGAGCAGGGCACTAACCCACCCCGGGGCAGAGTATTGATTATGTCTCCACAGAATTGGGAGTGTGCATACAGACCCCACCACGGCACACCAAACCATGAAGGCAACGTAACCACGTGGAGGAATGCATGAAAAGATTGAGCTACTGGGCTGGCCCTAACCAGAGCCAAACCGACCGCCTCCCTAGAAGTATGTGCAACAGAGAACAACACTAAACGTGCAGGTTGGCGTGAGGGGCCGGCTTACCATGCCCTCATGGAAGCAAACCAAGAAGGACAAAGAGAAAAGGACGGATGGTCTAGACCCCACATTGGCACACTAAGCCCAAGGAATATGTCCCTGCACGGAGCTGCTAAGGCACAGAGAGGACTGTGGGGCTGACAACAGCTCATGACATGCTGTCCCCTTACTGGAGTATACCGCCACAGGGGACACACGACAGGGAGGTATTGCAGTCTGAACCCCCCACAGCGGGGCAAACCAAGAAGGGAACATAACAGATCAGCAACTGGAACAAAACAAAGCCCCCAAGATAGACTTCAGGCAGAGGGGCAGCTCCCAGAATTCCTCCAGGACCGGGGGGAGATAATCATAAAGGTCAGTGGACAGACCTGGAATTATGTTTTTTTTTTCCCCTCTCTCTTTTTCTATTCATTTTCTTCTTTCCACCTTTTGTTTGGCCCATGTCACTGTTGGTTTGCCTCACTTATATAAGACAGGCATGAGAAACTGGAGGAGAAAGCAATGGGACTGACCGTCCCGGAGGGACTTGGTGGGGAGAAGGTGGCGGGGAAGGGTGCAGTGAGCAAACAACACCATAGACAGGGGAGTGACTAGGGAATTAAAATCAACCACAAGGAGGATGTAGTGATCCTGGGGGTCTTGGAGCAACAGTAATCTAGCTGGGAGGAAGTACTAAGACGCGGTAGTAGGGAGAACATGATGGTGGGTCAGGGGGAAGGTAAATGAAACAGGAAGGATCTAGGAAGCACAGCTATGAATAGAGGTATAAGCAGAGGGGGGTACATTTATATACATAAATACATTAATCCATAAAATAGAGGTATTGGCCTATGTACATAAATTTCTATGGCAATACACTGAGGTAGTGGACGGACTTCGGTCCTCTGCTCATGCCCTCCCTCAATACAAGAATACAGTTTGTTTGAACAATCTGGCATTCTGTGATGCTCACCCTCCCAGCACAATCACTGAAGACAAAATGGGTGCTTTTTGAGACCCCCTTGCAGAGGGGTCTCAGGGAAGAGACAAGCCAGTCAGGGGGCGATGTAGCAAAGATGAAACATACAACTTTCCTCTAGTTCCTAAATGTTTCCTCCCTGCTCCCACTATCATGATACGAATTCTACCTT
>NW_022103968.1:33526058-33530633 GCF_000313985.2 Echinops telfairi | reverse complement strand
GAGGGCAATGAATGTACAAATGCGTTTTACACAATTGATGTATGTATGGATTGTGATAAGAGTTGTATGAGCCCCTAATAAAATGATTTTTTTAAAAAGATACATTATAGTACTTAATAGCAAATGTGAAAACTCAGACTTTCTTTTGTTAATATTTTTAGATTATCATAGGCAAAGTGGTATAAGGACATGGTAAATTATCTTCAGTTTTTCTACATGAACTGTTTGTTCATAGACTGAAAAATTCTAAGAGTATTTCAATAAGGGTTAAGAAAAAACTCTTCAGAGTGTAAAAGGGGGAAAAAATCCTACATCTTATTTGTAGTACATAATTTATGACAGAATCCTAGAGAGTTTAATTCCTACAGCTATCTTGCCCAATAAAGCATCTATTTCTTGTCAATCTGGGCATTATGGTTGAGCACTGAGCCACAGCTGAGCAGTGTTTCCTAGTACTACTTAGCAGCGAGCGTCGTGGCAAAGACTAAGGTCTACATGAGAAATACCACAAAACCAACGTTAAATCCTATTGTAAATCTGCAGTAGCCCTTGGTGTACAGTGTAAAATAAATTTTGTTATCTTGAATTATGTGAAATGCTAAATAAAGTACAGATTTAAGACCTCTTTAAGAAAATGGGAGCTTAAGTAAATGTGGTGAACAAAGCAGGTGGTGACCGGATATTAAAAGACATAATGTTTGGGGTCTTAAAGGCTTGAAATTAAGCAACTGGCCATCCAGCAGAGAAGTAACAAGCCCACGTGGGAAGAAGCACACCAGCTAGTGCGATCATGAGGTGTCATCAGGACCAGGTAACAGGCATCAGAAGACCCATAACAAACAAACAAAAACATATTGCTGAGAACGAGAGGGGTTGGAGCAGAGACCCAAAGCCCATCTATAGACAATTGAACATCCCCCCCACAGAGGGGATACAGAGAAGGGATGAGTCACCCAGGGCACAGTAAAGCACTGACAAAATACACAATATTCCTCCAGTTCCTGAGGCTTCCTCACCCCCCACTACTATGACCCCAGTGCTGCTTCTGAATTCGGACTAGACCAGAGCATGTACACAGGTATACATAAGAGATAAGGGCTCATGACACAAGGAATCCGGGAACAGGAATGGGAATAATGATACCAGAAGGATAGGGGGAAGGAGGAAAGGAAGGGGGAACCAATCACAATGATGGACACATAACCACACACATTCCTCCAGGGGGAAGAACAACAGAAACGATAATAATTTATAATCTATTGAGGGGTCACCAGGGTGAAGGGGGGGAAGGAGGGGAAAAAAGAGGAGCTGATACCAAGGGCTCAATAGAAAGTGAATGTCTAGAAAGGAATGATGGCAACATATGCACAAGGCTTGAAGGTAAACAAGCAGCCATATAGGCCCACATGGAAGAAGCACACCAGCCTGTGTGATCACGAGGTGTTGAAAGGATTAGGTATCAGGCATCAAAGAACAAAAAAAAAAATCAAATCATTGTGAATGAGGGGTAGTGCAGGTTGGGGACACAAGACCCATATGTAGGCAACTGGACATCCCCTTACAGAAGGGTGATGGGGAAGAGATGAGCCAGTCAGGGTGCAGTATAGCGATGATGAAACATACAACTTTCCTCTAGTTCCTGAATGCTTCCTCCACCACCCACCCCATCATGATCCCAGTTCTACCTTAAAATCTGGCTAGACCAGAGGATGTACACTGGTACAGATAGGAACCGGAAACACAGGGAATATGCTTGACACAATGTATGGATATATGGATTGTGATAAGAGTTGTATGAACCCTCAATAAAATGACTAATAAAAAAAATGTTCTCCATAGGATTTTCACTACAACACTTCAGTGTTAAAATATAAAAGGACATGTATTACAGACCTAATTATAATTTTTAAAAATATCCCCCCAAAAAACAAAAGGGCCTGATATAATTGATGTGTGGATTATAATGAGTTGTAAGAGTCCCCAATAAAATTATTTTTTTAAGTAAAAAAATGAAAACAAAAAGTAGTCAAATAGCTGTGATGATTTATATGATATCTAAATTTTTTAAATATAAATAGCAGCAAAAAGTAGAAATAGCTTATCTTTCAAGAAATAAAGGAATACTCCATGTTCATGGATAGAAAGAGTTAATATTGTGAAAATGTCAAAACTACCTAAAGCAATCTACAAATACAACACAATTTCAATCTGAATCACAGCTTCATTCTTTAAAGAAATGGAAAATTAGAAAAAACTAATTACCAACTTCATATAGAAAGGAAAGAGGCCCAGGATAATCAAAGAATGTCTCAAAAAGAAAAAGAAAATAGGAGGCCTTGCACTACCAAAATTCTAAACCTACTGCACAGGCATACCACAGCCTGGTACTGGTATAATAATAGATTCATAGACCAGTGGAACACCATAGAAAACTCAGAAATAAAAATGTCTTGCCTACAGGCAACTGATTTTTTACAAAGAACTAAAAAACATTACATGGGAGAGGGACAACCTGTTCAACAAATGGTGCTGTAAAAAACTGAGTCTCCATCTGCAGAACAATGAAATAGGACCCATCCCTCCCCTTATGCACTAAAGCAAACACAATGTGAATTAGAGAGCTAAATGGACCATATAGACTTGTGTATAAGACATTTTTCAGCACATTTTTAATGCAGTTTTTGTGGTAAAATTCTGTGCCGCAGCTGTTGGCTTATACTCAAATATATACGGTAACCCCAGAGCTATCAAGATCATCAATGAGAAAATTAGGACAAACATAAGGGTCCTATTGCAAGGCATATATACCAAATATAATACATACCAAATATAATAAAAGAAACAAAAATAAGACTGGTTAAATGTGAGAAAATAAAAAAGTATTACTACAAATTTATAGTATGCTTTATTAAACAAAAATATCAAATTGTGAAGCTATTATTTTTTATATATCTCCCATCTAGATCTATATCCTTCTGAAGGGGGTGTTCTATTTCCCTAAACCCTCCCCTGAAGAATTCTGCACTCTTCCATTTACACAATGTCAAATGGAAATTTTAGCATCCTTGAGGGATACAAATTTTGTTCCTGTCAATGTTCTGTGAGTTTGGGAAACAAAACTATGAAGGCACAAGATTCCAGCTGTAGGGTAATCGGCTAGCTACATTGACATATATTTTATTCCTCTACAACCAAGTCCTTCGGATTTCCTTTAGGGCAGTGGCTCTCCACCTTCCTAATGCCGTGACCCTTTAATACAGTTCCTCATGTTGTGGTGATCCCCGCCCCCCCCCACAACCATACAATTATTTTCATTGCTACTTCATAACTGTCATTTTGCTACTGTTATGAATCGTCATGTAAATATCTGATATGCAGGATGTATTTTCATTGTTACAAATTGAACCTAATTAAAGCATAGTAATTAATCACAAAAACAATATGTAATTATACATTGTGAAATATTTCTTTCTAATGACAATTAAATGAAATTTTGTCTTGAAGAATGGTGTAGCATGGGTAACAGTCTTTACGCCTGGTACTCATATGTGGGCATATCTGCTTGTGAGCGGACCCACCTGGAGATGATAGAGGAGCGGTGTCTCCGTTCCTAAGACCATCGGAAATATGTATTTTCTGATGGTTCTAGGGACCCCTGTGAAAGGGTCGTTTGACACCCCCCCCCAAAGGGGTTGCGACCCACAGGTTGAGAACCGCTGCGTTAGGGGAACAGGTGGTGTCATCTTTGTCTTGCTGAATGGCTGGTGGACTTAAACCACTAACCTTGCCCAACGCACAACCAGGACTCCTTAACACAGATTTAGTGGGGACAAAATGGAATCCATGACAGAAGCCAATAATATAACTGAATGTAGAATGTAGTATTATTACATTAAGGATCCCCGATGCTATCATGTGCTGGATGGATAAGCATAAAGTGGGTAGTTCAAATCCACCACTCTGCTGGGAGAAAAATGTGGCCGTCTGCTTCCTTAAAGATTGACAGTCTTGGAAACCGTATGAGGAAGTTCTACTCCATACTAAAGGGCCCATATGAATCATATCGACTTGGCATAACTGGGAATTATACATGTATGTTTCACTTAAAATCCATGTGTTCTGTGAAATACAATATTACATGATATGGCATTGTGTGAACACCATATTAAAATGTCATAGGAGCCCACTTCCGGTTGTCCTGTTTGCTGTTGCTGCCATTGCTGCAGCGAGCAGAGGACCGAGGAGCAGAAAGGCAGCGGCAGGGCCAGCAGAGTGGAGGAGTGGACAGAGGCAGAGCTCACCAAGCAGCACGCACACTGGTCAGAGCACCAGAGCCTGTGCCCAGAGCCATGTCCTCTGTCTCACTTGCCTGTATCGCACCCATGGTCCAGTGCTGCAGGAGTTCGGGTTCTTCAAAGCCATTAAGAGGAAATACTAAAGAAAAGGTGTTAGGTCAGTTCCAACCATAGCCACCTTGTGCAAACCGGAACAACATGCTGCCTGGTCTTGCGCCAGCCTCACAATTGTTCCTGTGCTTGAGCCCATTGCTGCAGTCACTGTGTCCACCCATCTCCT
>NW_022103968.1:33500879-33525958 GCF_000313985.2 Echinops telfairi | reverse complement strand
TCTCCCTTCACTCACTTTTCTGTTGTCGATCCCTGCTCCTCTGCTTGATGAAGCATCATGTTCTTCTCCAGGGACTGGGCTCTCCTGACAAGGTGTCCAAGGTATGTCAGATGAAGTCTTGCTATCCTTGTCTCTAAGGAGCACTCTGGCCGTATTTCTTCCAAGACAGATCCATTTGTTCTTTTAACAGTTCGTGGTTCTTTCCATCTCCTTCTCTAACACCACGATTCAAATGTGTCAGTCCCTCTTTGGTTTTCTTTAGTCGATGTCCAACTTTCCCATATGAGACAATGGATGATAGCATGGCTTGGGCCAGGTGTACCCTAGTCCTCAAACTAACTTCGCTGCTTTTCAATATTTTAAAGAGGTCTGTGTCGCATATTCATCCAAAGCAATGCATCTTTTGGTCTCTTGACTGCTGCTTTCATGAGCATTGATTCTGGACACAAGCAAAACAAAATCCTTGACACCTTCAACCTGTTCTCTATTTTATCATGTTGTTACCTACTGGTCCAGTTGTAAGCATTTGGGTCTTCTTTACATTGAGTTGTAATTGATACCGAAGGCTTTTAGACGCATATGGAAGTTATAGAATCACATATAGCTTGTCCTTCTCTTCACACTTCTTCCCAGATAGGTCGTGCCCCCCCACCCCCCCCACACTCAGCCCTGAATGTTCACATACTCCGATGCACATTCAGGAAACTTTTGCTACTGCAGCAACGTCCCTTCTCACCCACAGTTCTCCAGGTGAGCTGTAACACAGGCCTCTACATGGAGACGGATTTAGCAGTTTCCTAAGAAATAAAATGTTTCCTAAGAGACCCCTGAGAAATCATTTAATGTTTCAGGGCAACGTCACCAACACGGATAGCGTCTTTGTGCTCTTTCCTGCCAGAACACACGTCTAGCCACATGTACCCACTCCACTGCAGTTAGAGGTAGCCCTGTGACGAGTTACATTCCACAGAATGTGAGAGAAGTTTTGTTTGTCATTTCCTTGGCTGGCCTATTACAATTATTATTTGATCATTTCCTTGTTTTTTTGTGCCTTCTACTACCACAAAGAGATGAATGCTTGGTACCACTGGAAACCTTATGTCGAAGATAGCAAAGTCCCGACCATCCCAATGACAGGAGCCCTGGTGGCACAGTAGGTACACATCAGGCTGCAATCCGCATGGTTGGCAGCTTAAAACCAGCAGCAGCTCCGTGGGAGAAAGTCTGAGCTTTCTACTCCTGTAGCCAGTCATCATCTCTGGCGCCCACGGGGTGGCTAGGAGCCAGCATTGACTCGATGGCCGTGAGAACCTCAACCCAGTGCCTCCAAAGACATTTCAGCCAACCGTTTCACCTCTGACTGCCTTTATGTGAGCAAAAATGAACTCCTGCTGTGTTAGAATCCTCATCTGCTATTTTCATCTATTTGTTAAAACACTTATTCTACCCAAATTATTTCTGGAAATGACAGAAAGTAACATTTACCTTTTTTTTTTTTTAACATGTCCACCAGGCACATGGCCTCTTCTTGAATTCGGTCTTCAATCGTCTTCTTTCCCATGCCCATATTCCTCAGAACCATGAGGGTGAAGCGCCGGGTTTGCTTCCAGATTTCTCCATTGCTGGAAACAATTCCTGTAGGGAGGGGGTGGGGGGCGGCAGAGAATATCCTCCATTTTATAATTCTAGGTAGGAGCCCTCATCCCAGGAAATAATACAGACACTTAAAGGGGGATGTGGTTTGGGTCTCAGGAATTCCCACTGACTCCCACCTTACCTGCCTCCTCTCTTTACCTGGCCTTGTCGTTTACTATCAGAACTCTTGGTTTGCTAAATCACAGAACACTTCTCTCTTTGCTCCTCTGACCTTCAAAATAACTCTGGGGAGCAAATGTTTGGGCCCCTTTTTACTAATGAGGCGGCTGAAGATTGTGGAGGGAAAATGTGAGATCCATGATCACAGACCTAGTAAATTATGCTCAATCGTAGCCATTTCTGATTACAAGTGCATTTGGGGAGAGGTGATAAGAAAAGTCAATTCTCATGAGACGGAGGCGGAACAACTCTTCAGCATTAGAATGAGGCTCACAGAGCCACTTAAGCCTCAGTTAAGGAACACAGGGCCTTGAAAGACAGCCCCCGATTGTAACATTTTCCTGGTGTTTTGTTGAAACTCTGTAAAAAGTGGTCTTAGCACAAGGGAACTGTACATCAGACTTCCAGAGTTAGGAAAGATCTTGGAGAACATCGCAAAGGAGACAATGACCGCTTACAGGTGTTTTCCGGAACCCACTGGAGAACTGGACAGGTAGGTCAGCTCCAAAAGCAATTCGAAGATGCTTTAAGTACTTCATTTAAAGTTTTTCATATCTACCACAATCTGTATTTACTATTTATTTCTCCATTAAATGTATTTCAGAGCATGTATGTACTTAGTATTCTACTCAAATCCAACATGGCTTTTGCTTTATTAGAAGTATAGAACACTGTAGGCAAGAATGGAAATATGTCAAACATATATTGCTTTCACGCATGATACATGTTTCATAAAAAGGTAGCGTAGTCCTGCCTCTCTTTCCATCTCCTCCTCTTGCATCTTTTCCCTTCCACAACACATTCCCTTTTTCTTTTTCCTTTCTCACCATCAGTGTAAATGATGTGTCTTACTCAGGAACTCACAGAGCATGCATGTTTACGTGGTTTCCTGTCACTGTATTTAACATGTCGTGGGGATATTATGCCCCTTTCAGGATTTTTAAATATGGACTTAGAATTGTGGAAATGTTTACACGATGCCTGTAGTTTCTCATTTCACTGGCCTATTTAGAGTTTTTACAATGCCCAAACTCACGGTTATTCCTCAAATAGACACATACCTAAATGCTGAGTGATTTTATCAAGCACGGGAAATCTCCCTCTGCCAGAAAAGTCCTCTCTCCGATCAATCAGGGCTTCCTTTACAGCGTCATATCCATATAACACCACAGTGGGGGACATGCCAAAATGCACAGTGAACACGGGCCCGTACTCTTTCGCTAGCTGAAAAATTAAAAGAGATACAAGAACAGTGTACATTTTAAAAACAGAAATGTAGGGGGGTGGTTATTACCAATTTACTGAAGAGGCATTTTAATATTTCATCTATCAATTAGAAAATATTTCATGCATCGAACAAACTTATCCAAATGAACATACTCGGGTCGAACAAGATTAATGAGTAACCATAATAGTAAGGAGAGGAAATATTAAATGACTAGAGGACACTTATGTGTTTCATCAGTGCTCTACCGTACCTGAGTTTATCTTCTCTTCTGTGTGGCCCTTCGGGAGGGACGTCCAGTTATCTTACAGGTGGGTTTGGGTCTCCACTTTGTCCACGCTCCTTCACGTCAATTTGATTGCTTGTTTTTGAACTTCTGATACCTATTCCCCTTGACACTTTATGAACACACAGGCTGGTACGCTCCTTCCATGTGGGCTTTGTGGCTTCCCTGATGGGTGGCCGCTTGTTTATCTTCAAGCCTTTAAGACCCCAGACCCTGTATCTTTTTTTTAAAATCATTTTATTGGGAGCTCTTACAGCTCTTAAAACATTCCATACATCAATTGTATCAAGCACATTTGTTCATATGTTGCTGTAGCCATCATCATTTTCTAAACATTTACTTTCTGCTTTTAAAATCATTTTGTTGGAGGCTCGTACAACTCTTATCACAATCCATACATCCATCCACTGTGTCAAGCACATTTGTTGCCAACATCATTTTCAAAACATTATCTTTCTACTTGAGCCCTTGGTATCAGCGTCTCATTTTTACCCTCATGAACCCTTGATAATTTATAAATTATTATTATGTCATGTCTTACACTGACTGATCTCTCCTTTCACCCACTTTTCTGTTGTCAATTCTCCTGGGAGTGGGGTTAGATGTAGATCATTGTGATTGGTTCTCCCTTTCTCCTTCCCACCTTCTCCTTCCGCTCCTGGCATCACTACTCTCAATATTGGCCCTGAGGGATTTATCTGTCCTGGATTCCCTGTGTGTCCAGCTCTTATTTGTACCCATGTGCATGCTCTGGTCTAGCCAGATTGGTAAGGTAAAATTGGGGTCATGATAGTGGGGGGGAGGAAGCACTAAAGAACTAGAGGGAAGTTGTATGTTTCATCGGTGCTATACTGCACCCTGACTGGCTTGTCTCCTCCCCGTGACCCTTCTGTAAGGGGATGTCCAATTGCCTATAGATGAGCTTTGGGTCTCTGTTCCACACTCCCCCTCATTCACAATGATATGATCTTTTTTGTTCTGGGTCTTTGATACCTGATATCTGATCCTATCGACACCTCATGATCACACCGGCTGGTGTGCTTCTTCCATGTGGGCTTTGTTGCTTCTCGGATCGATTGCTGCTTATTTATCTTCAGTCCTTCAAGACCCCAGATGCTATATCTCTTGATAGCTGGGCACCATCAGCTTTCTTCACCACATTTGCTTTTGCACCCATTCTGTGTTCAGCTATGGTGTCGGGAAGGTGAGCATCATGGAATGGCAGGTTACTAGAACAAAGTGTTCTTGCATTGAGGGAGTACTTGAGTAGAGGCCCAATGTCCATCTTCTACCTTAATACTAAACCTATGAATATATTTATAGGTTTAAACATTTACTTCCTACTTGAGCCCTTTGTATCAGCTCTTTTTTTTTCCTCATTGCCTCCACCCTCGTGACCCCTTGATAAATTATAAATGATCATTGTTACCATATCTTACGCTGACAGCTGTCTCCCTTCACCCATGTTTCTGTTGTTCATCCCCTGGGGGGGGGGGTATTCATCAATCATTGTGATCAGTTCCCCCTTCCTCCCCTCTGTCCCTACCTTTCCCTACTCCCTGGTATCACTACTTCCATTTCTGTTCCTGAGGGGTTTATCTGACCTGGATTCTGTGTGTCATGAACTCTGACCTGTACCTGTGTACATGCTCCAGTCTAGCCCACAGTGAAAGGCAGGACTGGGGTGATGATAGCAGGGGGTGAGGAAGCCTCAAAGAACCAGAGGAATAGTGTGTGTTTCATTGGTGCTATTCTGCGCCCTGGTTGACTCATCCTTTCCTTTTGATCCTTCTGTGAGGGGATGTCTTATTGTCTACAGATGGGTTTTGGGTCTCTGCTCTGACCCCCCCTCATTCTCAACAATATGCTTTTTGTTGTTGTTGTTTTGGGTCTTCTGGTGCCTGTTACCTGATTCCATTGAATCATGACACCTCATGATTGTATAGGCTGGTATGCTTCTTCCATGTGGGCTTGTTGCTTCTCTACTAGATGGCCACTTGTTTAACTTCAAGACTTTAAGACCCCAGATGCTTTATATATATATTTTTTAATTAAATACTTTTAATTGTGGGTTCTCACATCTCTTATCACAATCCATACATTCATCCAGTGTGTCAAGCACATTTACACATATGCCGCCATCATCATTTTCAAAGCATTCTCTTCCCACTTGAACCCCTGATACAAGCTCCTCATTTCTTCCCCTTCCCTCCCCCACCTACCCACCCTCATGAACCCTTGGTAAGTTATAGATTATTATTTTCATATCTTACATCATCCTCCATCGCCCCTCACCCACTTTTCTCTTGTTTGGCCCCCTGGGCCGGAGTTATAGGCTGATCCTTGTGATCAATTCCCCCTTTCTCCCCCAACCCTCCCCTAATCCTCCTGGTATCACTACTCTCATTGTTGGCCCTGAGGGGTTTATCTATCCTGGATTCCCTGGGTTGCAGGCTCTTATCTGTAGCAGTGTGACTGCTCTGGTCTAATCCGATTTTTAAGGTAGAACTGAGGTCATGATAGTGGGGGGAAGGAAACATCTAACAACTAGAGGAAAGTTGTGTGTTTCATCAGTGCTATACTGCACCCTGACTGGCTCATCTCTTCCCTGTGACCCTCTGTGAGATGTCCAATTGTCTACAGATGGGCATTGGGTCTCCACTCCATGCGTCACCCCCCCACCCCCCGCCCCCAATTCACATTGGTGTGATTTTGTTCTGAAACCTGATCCCATCGACACCTCATGATCACACAGGCTGATGTGCTTCTTCCATGTGGGCTTTGTCACTTCTCGGCTTGATTGCTGCCTGTTTATCTTCAGTCCTTCAAGACCCCAGATGCTATATCTTTTGATAGCTGGGCACCATCAGCTTTCTTCACCACATTTGCTTTTGCACACATTCTGTGTTCAGTGATGGTGTTAGGAGGGTGTGTATTATACAGTGCCACATTATTAGGGGAAGCAAAAACATTCCTCTACGGAGATAAGATTTAAGTAGAGGCCCAAAGTCCATCTGCTTCCTTGTTGTAGTTACGTATGTACGTATGTGTGTATATATATATATATATTATACATAGACAAATACACCTATCTTTATATCTTCATATATTTACATATTTTATATCCTATATTTATATAATAAATATTCACTTATTTAATTTCATTCATTTGTATAATTAAGATCACTTGATGCATGAAAGCCAAGATAGATAACCCTTGAGACAGTAAGGAGAGTAATGGTTCCCTGAGGGTACAGAAAGAGAGTGGGGTGAAGGGGATTCTGATAGCAATGATGACTGAATAACCCCATTTGAGGAGAACAGTAACAGAATTTCAGGTGAACAGATTCATTGGTTGGTGTAAGATACAGCAATAGACACATATACTAACAATAATATATATAATGTAACAATAAGGGTTCTTGGTGGATAGGGAGGGATAACGGGGAACTGATATCAAAGAGTTCAAAAGAAAGAAAATGTTTTAAAATTGATGGTGGTAGAAACTGTACAATTATGCTTTACTAACTGAATTATGAACTGTAATAATATTTGTAAAAAGACCCCAATAAAATGATAAATATAAAGAAATAAAATAGTGAAAAAAGAAATAATTCAAATCTTAGAATCAGTAATAAACAGTGATTATTAAATTATCATCATCATCACTGACTATTATCCTTCAGTCAGCTCCTGTTAATATGACAGGGGCAATGCTATGGACAGTTTTCATATAATTTTATAAGCGTTTCTAGACATCTATAATTACACAATCTTTCTCCTTCCTTTCAACAGTTACAGTATGTTTCTTTTCCTCTTTAAGGGAAGTCTCTCCATTCTTCCCCATTTAAAAAAAATCCTGGGCCATCAAGTTGATTCCAACTTGTAGAAATTTGAGACTGTAATTCCTTATAGGAGCAGACAGCCTCATATTTCTCCTGGGGAGCGGCTGGTGGGTTTGAATTGCAGATCTTGTTGTCAGAAGCCCAGTGCTTACCCTACCACTACCAGTGCTCCTCTTTCCTCATGGAGAGTCTCATGATTGTCCCTCATACATTCTTCATACCCACTTTGCAGTGCCAGAAATCTCCCACTGTTAATAGCATGACAACATGGTCACTTAGTCTCAGACATTCCCCAACTTCTCCTTTCACCAAGTTTCCATAAACTGATGTTAGCAGAATTGATATGCAAAATCTTTACATCAGCAAAGGAGGGTGAAAATGGTTGTATACCTCAAAAAATGTAATCAGTGTCACTAAGTTGTACATGTAGAGACTATTGAATTGGCATGTGTTCTGATTTGTGACAGCAACAATAACAAAATAAATATTTTACAAGGTTATTTTCTACATAGGGGTGCAAATGGAAACCTGGGTTTGACCTCATTATGACCATGAGAATATTAGCCTAGGGACACAACATGATAAAACAACAAGATTGAGAAAAACTGATCTCTTGAATTAACTCATGGGAGAGAGGCACCAGTGCTCATCTGTGCATCATTATGTGAGATAGAAAGAGAGTCTTATCTTTCTTAAGCGATTGTATGGCTGGGGTCTTTCTATCATTGACATCTTAGTCAGTACCCTAAGACCTACAGGTCTTAGACCCTTGGACGGCTTTCCCCAGCAATCCATTCTCCTTAAAGCAACAAGAGTGATCTTTTCCAAAATAGATGAAAGAACTAGGAGGCAAAAGACATTTATAGAGGTACAAGCACAAGCATGTACATATGTAAACATATAACTACATAAATAGAGATATAGGTCTATGTACATATATTTAAATGTTAAGTATTAAGGTAGCAGACGGGCATTGGGTCTCTACTCAAGTAGTCCCTTATGAAAGAACACTTTGTTCTAATAAGCTGGCATTCTGTGATGCTAACCTTCCCGACATGGTCACTGAAGTCAAAATGAGTGCATAAGCAAATGAGAAAGCTGATGGTGCCTGACTATTAAAAGATATAGTGTCTGGGGTCTTAAAGTCTTGAAGTTAAATAAGCAGCCATCTAGCAGAGAAGAAACAAGCCCACACGGAAGAAACACACCAGTGTGATCATGAGGTGTCAACGGGATCAGGTAACGGGCATCAGAGGACCCAAAACAAACAAATATATTGATGTAAATTATGTGGGTTGGCGAGGAGACCCAAAGCCCCTCTGTAGATGATTGGACAGTCCCTCACAGAAGAGTCACAAGGAATGAGTCAGCCAAGGTGCAACATAGCAAACATTCCTCTAGTTCTTTAATGCTCCCCTCCCCACTATCATGACCCCAATTCTATCTTACAAATCCGGCTAGATAAGAGCATGTACACAAGTACAGGTAAGAGCTCTTGACACATAGAATCCAGGAGAGATAAACCCCTCCGGAACAATAATGGGGGTAGAGATACCATGAGGGTAGGGGGAAGGTGCAGGGGCGGGTGGGGGAAAGGGGAACCAATCACAATGATCGACATATAACCCACCCTCCAGGGGGATGTACAACAGAAACATGGACAAAAGGAGACTGCATGGTGTAAGATATGAAAGTAATAATTTTCATCTATTTGTAATAATTATAATTACTTATAATTGGGGGGGAGCTGATACCAACGGCTCAAACCGAAAGAAAATGTATTGAAAATGTGATGGCAACATATGTACAAATGAGTTGGTTGCAACTGATGTATGGATTGTTATAAGAGCTGTTAGAGCCCCCAATAAAATGATTTATTAATAGAAAGAGTGCTCTTTTGCAAATGTAAATGCTAATATGGTGCTGCTTTAAACACATTAATGACATCAGGTTGTTGTTATGATAAATACCAGAGCTCTTAAACTCCTAGCAGTTATCTGGCCCTTGCTTATATCTCCAATCTCATCTGGCATAACGATTTTTACTTACTCCTGGACTACAAAAAACATTGTTCCTCTTTCAGGATCTCTAACAAACAACTGACCTCAAACTGAAAAAGAGTAGAAGCAGAATTATATTTGTATTTTCAAAGTCTCCAGCACCTAGCATAGTACCTAGTGTAAACTAGGCATTTAACAAATTGTTTGGTCTAAAACATACTCAAAATAATTATTCTTCTAATTTTAATGATATGGAAATTAAAACCCAGAAAAAAGTTAAACTTGTCCAAGGCCGAGAGTCAGTAAATGGTTAGTCTGGGGTGCAAACACTATGTCTTTCAATCCAGACACCAAGGCACAAGAGAAGGAGCCAATAGGGGCAGTATTCTGTTAACTAGCTGCCTGGGGCCAGGGGTGGGAGACAGATTTTCACTGCTTCTTCATCTTCAAAGAGTTATTGCTAAGAACTATTGATATTGTATACAATTGACAACAGTAACTCAGAAGGTTAGATAAAAGTACTTAGAGGACCATGAGTTCGTTAATTGAGAAGAGGAATGTGAGAACAGTGGCAGAGATTGAAGAAGCTAATCAATGTCAATGAATCATACATGTAGAAACTGCTGAATTGAGCATGATCTTATGTGTATATTTTCAACAATAAATAAAATAAATTAACAGAAAAGAGCTGTTGCTTTATAATCGCTGAGAGCAGAGTTGTCATTGATGGAATTATTCAGCAAATAAAATAGTAACTATGAAAACAGAGCCCTTTATTTTCCCCTTGATTTCAAATCAGTGCATCTTTAGGAAACTTTTCTTTTCTTTTTTTTTCTTTTTAGAGACAGTGAGTGAGTGAGACAGTGAGAGAGTGAGAGTGAGTCAGTGAGTGAGTCACTGAGTGAATGTCAGTGAGTGAGGCAGTGAGAGAGTGAGAGTGAGTCAGTGAGTGAGTCACTGAGTGAATGTCAGTGAGTGAGGCAGTGAGTGAGACAGTGAGTGAGTGAGGCAGTGAGTGAGTGAGAGTGAGTGAGTGAGGCAGTGAGTGAGACAGTGAGTGAGTGAGGCAGTGAGTGAGTGACAGTGAGTCAGTGAGTCCTTTAGGAAACTTTTCTTATTATAGATTTCCAAGTCAGTAGATTTTATTTTTTACTTGAAAACAGTGTCATTGCCCTTAGAGTTCACCAAAGAATAATTACTAAATGGAGGACCTAGGAAAGGCATGCTGAGGACTAAGATTTGCCTAACTGAAGCCACGGTAGCTTTAGTTGCCCTGTGTGCTTACAGAAGCCGGTCAGTGAACAAGCGAGACTGAAGAATAGTTAGTGCATTTGAATCATGGTGTGGATGAAGAATATGAAATATAGCATGGACTGCCAGAATAACAACGGGGTCTTTCTTGGAAGAAGTACAATTAGAACACTCCTTAGGAAGGAGGCTGTCTCATGTATTTTGGATATATTATCAAGCCACATACGCCCCACCGAGAACATTTATCCAGCCCGCCGGGTGTTTTTGCCCCTTCAAAATAAGATATGTGCAGTGTGCATAGGAATTTGTTCATAGTTTTTTTTGTTTAACTATAGTCCAGCCCTCCAACGGGTCTGAGGGACAGTGAACTGGCCCCCTGTTTAAAAAGTTTGAGGACCCCTGATCAAGAGGGACTTTTTCCTGGAAAAGAATATCATATTTTTTAAATTCAAGAAGAGGAAGGTCTTGAATTGACAGAGGAACAGTGAGCTAAACCATAGGAACAATGGTGCAGGACCTGGCTCTGCTGTACCTGAGGCCCTCTGAGTGGAAACTAATCAACAACACCTAGCAACAAGAACAACAGGGAAAGAAAGGAATTGTTTATGGAAAGTTGAGTTTTGGCTTACAGTAATGGACAACTAGCATTCATTAAGGGCAAGGGTTACACAGCCGATTTAATTAGTACAATTGCTGCCAATAAGCTGTACACCTGTAAAAAATTGAATTGGCAGATGTTGTTTGACAGGTATATTTATTAAAAAATAACAAAAAGAAGCCATTGATGTACAACCATGGGCTTTGCTTTCTTGGTTTGAATATTTGTGATCATGGCTTCATGGGGCATCCCAGTAAATTGACCTAATATTTTGCTTAGTGCTTCCATCCAATCTCCCAGTCACTTGGGTAGTGCCTGGGGTCTTAAAGACCTGTAATTAACCATCCAAAGTACAATAGCTAGTTTTTATTTGGGTGAAGCAATAAAGGAGAAAGGAAAATGACTGGGAATGGGAAAGGAATGGGAAGATTAAATGGGATAAGTGGCTAATTGCCTCCATTAACAACTGCCTCCTTTGCCATGAGATCCAGACATAGATGAATCCTGATCAAAAAGGGAAACTACAGACGGAATTTTCAGATTAATATGAAATTAAACTTTCTACACCCATTGATAGGAGATGAATCACTGAAAATATTGCTCTGAGATAAATGTTCTACATTAAACCCCAAACTATATGGAAAAAAAAGTTGTCAGTGAGTCAATACTGACTTGTGGCAACTGGGTGTCAGGGTAAAATGAGCTCCCTAAGGTTTTCAATACCTGATTCATCGGAAGTGGTTGTCAGACCCAAGCTTTCATTAGCAGTCAAGTACATTCATCATTTCCACCATCCAGGGATACCCAGGTCACAATATGAACATGGAATTCCTACTTTTGACAATTTCACCAATGGTCTCATGGATCCCCTTCTGGCAACCTTTCTTTACTCATTCTGAAATGGTATTTGGTGTCCAATGGACATGGCCCTTTAAACCATATCTAGAATGTGGTGTTTAGGACCATATTTCATTTAAATATAAAACAGTCTTATTTTCTTATGGCAAACAATTGGAAGAAAATCATTCAGATCATACTTACCATTCTTAACGATTTGGTGATATTCTTAATATTTATCTGTAGAACATTTCCAATAATAGGGAGAGGAGTGGGGCCTGGTGGGAGCTTCCTTCTGGCATTGCCCTGATTCAATAGAGAAAGGAGAATCAAGCAAGCAAGGCAAATCACCAGGATGATAAAGAGATCCATTGAGCCACTATGTGCAAATGCAGTTGAGAGCTGAGAATTCCGTTTTTATAAATCTCAGTGGAAACTGATGAAACATGCACCTTTTTGAACTTTTGGATAAATATTGTTTCATCTTCAGTGCACTTTGGGCTGCTGATAGAGATGAAATCCAACAGCTGGCTTAGTATTGGCATGTTCCTAAATTTCTGGGGGCAATTTCTAGTGAAAAATAACTCTTTGTGCTTCTGAGTCAATCTTTAGGTGTAGTATTTTCATGGTGAACGTAATTACTGGGGGCAGGGGATGATATTTCTGAAGGGTTCACTGGAGTCCATGACTTGACAGATAATGAGGGGAAATATTTTGGGTCAAAAATCATCATCCTGTGAGGACAGCATGCTTGATAAAACAGCTGCATCGATGGGCTCACACATAGGAACATTGTGAGGACAGCACAGGACTGGGGAGTGTTTTCTTCTGTTGTCCACAGGATCGGTATGCATCAGAACCAACTTGATGGCACCTAATTACAACAGCCTGAGGAGAAGGGACAAAATATTTCTTACTACCTTTTTGCATAAGAGAAAGAAAGAAGTGGGCTAAAAGGGGTGGCAGGGGTGGGATGGGGTGGGGTCTGGGGGATCTTAATAGAGAGCCAAGCTTGTCTTAATTAGAGACTATCAGGACTACTCTACCTCTCTTAGTACATTCCTGTGCTATAAGATGTGGGGGTTTTGACACCACATACTCCCTCCCCATGGGGGTACTGTGTCAGAATAGAGGAGACCAAAGACAGGAAACTGCTGTGTTCAGAAAAGAAGATGCTCCAACACAACAGAACAAAATCCCTTAGATCAGTTATCAGGCACCAAAGAACAAAAAATCATATAACTGTGTGCTCACCGTCCCCATACGATCGCTGAAGACAAATGGGTGCATAAGCAAATGTGGTGAAGAAAGCTGATGGTGACCGGCTATCAAAAGATATAGCATCTGGGGTCTTAAAGGGTTGAAGGTAAGCAAGCAGCCATCTAGCTCAGAAGCAACAAAACCCACATGGAAGAAGCACACTAGCCTGTGTGATCACGAGGTGTTGAAGGGATCAGGTATCAGGCATCAAAGAACAAAAAATCAAATCATTGTGAATGAGGGGGAGTACAGATTGGGGACCCAAAGCCCATCTGTAGGCCACTGGACACCCCCTTATAGAAGGGTTACGGGGAGGAGATGAGGCAGAGTGCAGTGTAGCAATGATTAAACATACAACTTTCCTCTAGTTCTTAAATGCTTCTCCCCCTCTCCCCCGCTATCATGATCCCAATTCTATCTTACAAATCTGGATAGACCAGAGGATGTACACTGGTACAGATAGGAACTGGAAACACGGGGAATCCAGGACAGATGATCCCATCAGGATCAATGCTGAGAGTGGCGATACTGGGAGGGTGGAGGGAGAATGGGGTAAAAAGGGGGAACCAATTACAAGAATCTACATATAACCTCCTCCCTGGGGGATGGACAACAGAAAAGTGGGGGAAGGGAGACATCGGACAGTGTAAGATAAGATAAAATAATAATAATTTGTAAATTATCAAGGGTTCATGAAGGAGTGGGGAGGGAGGGGAAAAATGAGGAGTTGATACCAAGGGCTCAAGCAGAAAGCAAATGTTTTGAGAACGATGGTGGCAACAAATGTACGAATGTGCTTGACACAATGTATGTATGTATGGATTGCGATGAGTTGTATGAGCCCCCAATAAATTGATTTTAAAAAGAAAAATCCCTTAGCTGTACATCACCCATCCCCTTCCTTGCACATCTGTTATCAATACAGCTCCTGAAACCATGGTTGGAATTGCTTGTTCTCATATGGGTAAAGAAATATGCTCCAACATTAAATACTACATATATTGGAAAGTGTCTAGGAAATCACTTATTTATACAGACAAAACCATAAGACCCAACATGTATTTATGGAAACCCAACAGCATAAGAGACATCCAACTTCAAAATCAGGAAATATAACCACTGAGGATTTTAATCTTGAGAACACCAAAAAATATTTTTGAATAATTATAATATCATCCGAATATTTTAACTATACCAAGAAAAAGAAGAAATTCTTAGTAGTTAAAAATAGGATTGCAAAAATATTTTTTAAAACAAATATGTTTGTATATGCTGAAAATATATATATGAGTACGGTAGAGGATCCATGTAGAAATAGAATGGTTGGAAACTAATTGTAGTAGCCATGGTAGGTACAATTCTATATGATGTGATTGAAATATGAACTGATATGTTATATGTATTAAATCCCAACTAAATATTTGGGACAAATTAAATGACAAAGTATTTAAATAAATAAAAAGTTTGCCACCATTGTGGAAAGAGGTATGATGCTTCCTCAAGCAACTAGAAATAGAAATACCATGTGACCCAGCAACCTCTTTGCTAGGTATATACCCAAAAGAAGTAATAGCCAAAGAAGAATATATATATATATTCATACATAATATATATATTCATACACACACCCATGTTCATTGCAGCTGACCACTGTTCAACCAATTTTGTATGGCCATTTTCGATGGATCATTACTTGGTGTCTGCCCTAGTTTTATAAAATTATCTGTATAGGGAACCTGGGATTGGCGGCAACACAAAAACAGTAATGGGATTGATGATGACCTGGGAACATGGAGGGAGAGGGAAATGGGAAATTAATATAAATGTCTAAAATAAGGGGCGAAAGTTCCAAAGTGGATTGTGACAATGATTGCACAGCCCTTCTTGATATGACTGAGCCATTGAATTGTATGATATGCTAATTACAACTCAATTAATAAATAAAAATAAAGTGGCACAATATGAATTCTAAGGAGAAGAGAAAAATAACAATAATGAAAACCACAAAGTGGAATTGGCAATAGTTTTCAAAGTTTCTCTGATGCCAGCAAGTTCAATGATCACGTATAAATTTTAAATACATGCTTTTGAAATCGTTTAATTTGAAAATCTAGTCACATTTCATATACAACCAACAGAGACCCAATACCTTAAGCCTAAATAAATAAATATTTTAGTGGCTTTTCTTTGCCACCCTGTTGATCATCTAATCTTCAAAAAATGCTTTGAAATAATAATTATTGTGGCTAGGTTACCTTGAAGAGATCCAAATACTTCCTTACTTCAGTCATTCTGTAAATAAACAGTAGAGCTGGAATTTGAACCTGAAATGGCTGACACATCACATCTGCTAACTCATATAATTAAGGAAAGAGCAATGGATGGCCATATAACAGCAGAAATTTCCCATCTCAGCAACCATGGGGATAAAAATTTAAACATAGGACTCCCATTGTTCTCTGTCTACACTCTGTGAAGAGATGTGCTCCATCCTGCATCACTACTAACAGACAGTGGTCATGTGAGCTTAGGTTAGCAGGTGGGAAAACGAGTACATAAAAATATCCCCTCAGTCCAGAAGATCACAATATATTTAGATCTGGATATAAATATAGGAAAATAAAAATGCTACCCTTTATACCACATCACTAAAAGAACCAAATTTGTAAAGTCTTCTGCAGAGTTGTTATTAAAATTTTTTTTCAAAGAATTTAGAATTGTAAAGTGCTTTTAAACAAGAAAATGAATTGCTTTGCTTCATTTAGAAATAATAATGCTTATGAAGTTTTTCTGTATGCTACCATATGGGTGAAATTTGAAGACATTATACTAAGCAAAATAAACTAGTTACAAAGGAAAAAGGAACACTTGTGGCATAGTGGTTACTTGCTAAGCTGCTAACCACAGGTCTGCAGTTCAAAACCACCAGTAGCTCCATAGGAGATGAGGCATTTGACGCTTATAAACCGATACAGTCTCAGAAACCCACAGAGGCAGTGCTACCCTGCCCTATCGGGTCACCATGAGTCAGAATTGACTTGATGACAGTGAATTGGGTTTTTAAAAATTTAAATAAAAAATATCCTCCATGACGTAGAGATCCTGGGAGTGATGGAACAACAGCAATCTAGCTGAAAAGAATTACTAAGAGGCAGAAGGGCAAGTGTGATGGTGGGAAAGGAGGAAGGTAAAATGAAACGGAGGAAAGAATTAGGAAGCAAAGATGGAAAGAGGTATAAACATAGGCGTGTACACATGTAAATGCAATAATTCTTAAAAACAGAAGTATCGGTGTATATACATATATTTATATGGCAATGCACTGAGGCAGTGGATGGACTTTGGGCCTCTGCTCAAGTCCTGCCCCAACGCAAAAACACTTTGTTCTAACAACCTGGCATTCTGGGATGCTCACCCTCATGGCAAGATCACTGAACACAAAATGGGTGCAAGAGCAAATGTGGTGAAGAAAGCTATCAAAAGATATAGGGTCTGGGGTCTTAAAGGCTTGAAGTTAAACATGCAGCCATCTAGCAGAGAAGCAACAAACCCACATGGAAGAAGTACCCCAGCCTGTATGATCATGAGGTGTTGACTGGATCAGGTAACAGGCATCAAAAAAACTAAAACAAACAAACAAACACACCATATGGTTAAGAACAGGGTGGGTTGGAGCAGAGACCCAAAACCCATCTGTAGACAATAGGACATCCCCTCACAAAAAGGTCAAAAGGAAGGGATGAGTCAACCAGGGTGCAGTATAGCACCAATGAAACACCCAATATTCCACTGGTTCCCTGAGACTTCCTCACCCCCCACTATCATGGCCCCAGTCCTCCCTTTCACTGCAGGCTAAACCAGAGCATGGCCACAGGTACAGATAAGAGATAAGAGCTCACAACACAGGGATGGAATCCAGGAACAGAAATGGGAGTAGCGATACCAGGAGGGTAGGGGAAAGGTAGAGAGAGGAAGGGAGGAAAGAAGAACCAACCGCAATGATTGACACATAACCACACACACACACCCAGGGGGACAAACAACAGAAATGGTGGGGGTAAGGAGACAGCAGTTGGTGTAAGATATGAAAATTATAATCCTTTATCAAGTGGTCATGAGGGTGGGAGAGGGGAAAAAAGAGAAGCTGATACCAAGGGCTCAAATAGAGAGTAAATGTTTAGAAAATAATGATGGCAACATACGTACAAATATGCTTGATGCAGTTGATGTGTGGATTGTTATAAGAGCTGTAAGATCCCCCAATAAAATGATTTTATATACAGTGAACCCTCGTTTATCGCGGTTATTCGGTTCTAGACCCTACCGTGATAAATGAAATTCCGCGAAGTAGGATTCCTTATTTGTAAATCAAATATTTTCGTAGTTAGAGCATAGAGGACATGAAAAAACACTCTTTAGTCACCATTACACTCGCAAACAATTACAGTACACTGTACAAAAGCAGAAATGCATCTGATACGTAGCTCCGATACGTAGCGATGCAGACAGAAGCGTGTACAGTATGAGCCAATCAGTGGCAGTAATGACAGAGCATGTGCTGTTACGCAAAAACCGTGATAGAGTGAAGCCGCGGAAGTCGAAGCGCGAAGTGGCGAGGGTTCACTGTATATACACACACGCACACATACCCTCCAAAGCCCTCTTAAAACCAAACACCAAATTAGTTTGACTCGTCAAAAAAGGTCTGTATTGAGCATTATGCTTTTTAAGAACTACTAATATAGTGTCCAATTGACAATAGCAACTGTAAATATTAGGAACCTTAGGAGGCAGTGTGTTTATGGGAATTAACCAAAACCAAACTCACCGGCATGGAGTCAATGCCCACACATTGCAACCCTACATATAGGACCGGGTAGACCTGTTCCGTGAAGAACGTAACTCTTTACCAGAGTAGAAAGCTTCAGGCACAGACAGAAAGTGAGACAGCCAACGACCCACAAAATGCTTAGCACAGATCTGGAATAGAGGTGGTCCAATATATTTTACCGATGCTAAAATTAATAATAAGTATTTATATTTGTACAGTTCTGGGAAGTGTACAAATTACTTTCATAGATATTTTACCATCTGAATTTTATTTTCAACCCGTAAGACTGACATTGTCTATTTTACAGCAAAGGAAAATGGGAAACAGGTGAAAAGATTCACCCAACTCTCTTTGCTTTTATAGCTTGTGAATTCTGTATCAGAAAACATTACCATTCAATTATATCCTACAAGCATTTGTTGAGTAACTTTGACCTTAAGCATCTGAAATAACATTAGAGTGAATCAATAGTTTCATCATGGAGCAATAAAAGTAGAGAGTTCAGAAAACTTTGTGACTTCCAACCTTTAGAACTTTGGGAAAACAGGATTTGCTTATCCCAAAGAACTGACACCTGTCTCTGAATCATCCTGATACTGGAAGAAGGACACATTTTAAGCAAATAGATGTTAGATATAGAGTACTGCTTTAACAAAAGTGCCATAAGATGGTGGTTTTAAAGAATGGAAATTTACTTTCTTGTACTTTAGAAGTCTACAAATTCGAATTCAAGACACTCTCTCTAGAAGGAGGCCCTTGTTTATCTCTTTCAGCTTTTAGTACCTGCTGGAAAATCTTGGCAATGCTAGGTGTCTACCTCCATGAGCACTCAGATTTCCTCTGTGTGCATAAGACTCCTCCTTTTTCCCCAAAAGAACATGCAGAGGCTCAGGACCCACCCTACCTAGTATGGTTTCATTAACATAACCAAGAAAATGGTCATAAACACTGGTAGGGGGGAGGGGGCTACCAATGCAATTCATAACAACATACACACATTCACTATGAAATCTACATAGTTCTCTTTTGCCAAATACGTAGTTTTCAAATATTTTCTCCCAGTCTGTAGTGTGTCTTTTCATCCTCTTAATGAGGTCTTTCCCAAAGCAAGAGATTTAATTTTGATCATGTCTCACTTATCAGTTTTTTCTCTTATGGTTTTTTGGGAAACTTTGTCTAGCCCTACAATCTGGAGATTATTTCCGACACATTTTTCAAAGACTATATAGTCTGTTACTTATCTGTCAGTTTGCCATAGTGGTATCTTACATGTTGTTATGATGCTAAAAACTATACCATTGATATACTAAGAGGGTAACCCAAGGTGAACAAGTTTCACAAACTACAAAGAAGGATCCAGCTATCACTTCTGAGATATTAGTCACCTTATGCATAGCAGCAGGACATTATTAGATAGAGTACCAGAAGATAAGCCCTTCAGGTTAAAAGGCCTTCAAAAATTAGACTAGGGAAGAGCACCCTCCTCAAAGTAAAGTCAACCTTAACGAGGTGAATGGAGGAAAGCTTTGGGGACCTTCCTTTGCTGATGGGATATGATTCTACAGCTGCAGAAACAGCTGCAAACATCCACTAATAATTGGAATGTGGAGACTTCTGGCAAGATGGCGAGCAAGTAACACATACCAGAGGGACTCCACAGAATTCAGCGCAGGAGACCAACTGAGTGGGAAATTCCATGCTGCTGGGTCACAGGAGAAGCACCACAAAGATAAGTAGCACAGATCCACTAGGTTTTGAGGAGCTGCGGCCCTTAACTTACCACTGTGGAGGCCGGCTAAGGCCTAACTTAACCCCGCCACAGTCTCAGCCAGAGCCAGGCTCCTTTGGCCAGCCAAAGGCCTTTACTTCAACACGGCCACAGCTTGCTGCCACTTCTGGGCAGGGTTTAAACCTCTCCAGCCCTATAGTCAGGCAATCAGGGCTCAGCTATATCTTTACTTTTATTTCTCTCTCTTTCCCCCCACAGCCTCAGTGGGCTCAGTTTTTTTGGGTTTTCTTCCTCTTCTCTTTCCTCTAACACACCTCTGAAGACCTCCAGACCATTTCCCTTAGCCTAGGGCAATTACACCCACCCTCCCCCCAGCTGGGGGAGCTCTGACCTCTGCAGCGTAACATGCAGCTGGAGATATCCTGCCCACCTTCCTCCACAAGGGAACTCACTCCCACTCTCCAAAACCCTTTAAGTAGCTTGGGGAAAATCCTGCCCACCTGCTCCCTGCAGTGCAACATGCTGCTGTAGAAATCCCACCTACTACAGGGAAACTCACACCTAGCCTCCAAGGACAGTGGGGGAACCCCCAACCACCCTTTGGAGTGCTTCATTTGACTAGGGTAACCTCTGCCTACCTTCCACAGCACTCCAAGTGGCTAAAGGAACCCCTACCCATCCTCCGTGGCTGAGAGAACTTCCTCCCGCCTGCTATAGTCCCTCACATGGCATAAGGCAGCTCTGCTATCACTCTCCAGTGCTCCACACTACCGCAGGATTTAACTAACTAGGGAAATTCTGCCCATCATCCACGGTACTCTACACCAAAGTGAGAACACCACCTGCCTTCCCCAGTACTCTCATTACAGCAGGCAGTAGCATGCCCTCTGCGGTGCCCTAAGCCACCATGGGCCACACCACCATGGCTTCCTTTGGGATCATCCAGTACAGCAACATCCTCACGGGTCCACACTACCCAACCAGCATCCCCTTAGAGGACCTTCCAACTTGCCCTCCAAAGAACACAATACTAGTTGGCTAGGGAAAGAGTGAAGCCACAGGAGGATAAAGCAGTAGCCCAATCCCATAGTGAAATTAGCTGCAGGCAGTTTGAAGAAACAGTCCTACAAGTCTCCCGGAGAGAGCCCGTACTCTTCGATTCTCTGGAAAGTGGAGTCAGGCAACTCTTAAACACCACAACTCAAACAGCAGTCAACCCCAACGACCTCAATGAAAAAACACAGGAGAAACAAAAGGCAATGTCAGAAGAAGTCCTGAACTTAACATGCATAGAAGAAGCAGACATTGATCTGCCACAGAAAAAAATATTCAGAATGCTGCTTGGAGTCATTCAGGATATGAGGGAAACAATACAGGAAAACGATGAAATGACAGAGGAGATAAAGACCATACACCAAAGAGAAATACAAGAGCTAAGGGACGTGATAACAAAAACCAGTAGCAAATTCACAGACTTCGCCAACAGACTGGAGGAGGCAGAGAACCTCACCTGTGACCTAGAGGACAGCCAAAAAGATGAAAAAAGAAATTACAGGCTCAACAAATATAGTAGGTGACTTTAGTACACCACTCTGTGAGAAAGATGGATCATAGGAAAGGAAACTTAACAAGGAGGCTACAGATCTAAACATTACATTAGACAACTTGACCTGATAGATATTTTTAGAGCTCTCCCTAAATGCAAAAAAAAAAAAAAAAATTCACATTCTTTTCAGGCCCACATGGCACGGACTCGAAGATAGACCACATGTTGGGACACAGGTAGAATCTGTGTAAATTCAAGCTCAGAAAGATCATACAGACTTCTCCCTCTGACCACTATGCCATAAGGCTGAAAATCAATAAAAGGATAATTGAGTAAACAAAGGCAAACAATTGGAGGATGAATAACTTTCTACTGCAAAAGGAGTAGGTACTGGCCCAGATCAGAGATGTAATTAGGACGTTTCTAGAAACCAATGAAAATGAGAATACAACATACCAAAACCTTTGGGACACAGCAAAGGCAGTTGTCAGAGGAAGTTTGATAGCAATACATGCACACAAGTAAAAGGAGCAGAGACTTATGATTGATATGTTGACACAAAACTTACAGGAATTAGAGCAGAGCCAACAGGACAATCCTACTAATAGTAAAAGAAAAGAAATAATAAAAATCAGGGCTGAAATTCATGAGAGAGAAAACTATGGAAAAAATTAATGCAGCTAAAAGTTGGTTCTTTGAAAGAATTAATAGAACCAATAGAATGCTGGGAAACCTAACCAAGGAAAGGAAGGAAGGAATTTCAATAGCAAGGATGAGGGATGAAACAGGGGACATTACAATGGACCCTAATGATAATTACACAGTACTACGAAGGCCTGTACTACAATTAATTCAACAACTTGGAAGACATGGGCAAATACTTGGAAAAACAATCCCTCCCTAGACTATACCTGATGGATATCAAGAATCTCAACAGACCCATAGGAATAGAAGAAGGGATTACCAACAACAAAAAAATCCCTTGGGATTTCTATCAAGCATTCAGGGAACAACTGATACCAATCCTACATAAACTGTTCCAGAACACAGTAAAAGATGGCATCTTCCCAAACTCTTTCTATGAAGTTAGTATAACTCTGATATCTAAACTAGTTATGAATCCCACAAGAATCAAGAACTACAAACCAATATCCCTAATGAACACCGATGCAAAAATCCTTAACAAATATTGGCCAATAGAATGCAAAAGTATATCAAACAAATAATTCACCATAACCAAGTGGGACTCATACCTGGGATGCAGGGATGGTTCAACATATGAAAGACCATTAGTATTATTGGTCACACTGACATGAAAATTTTAAGAACCACATGATAATATCGATAGATGCAGAAAAAGCATGCGACAATATGCAACACCAACTCCTGTTAAAGACACTCAAGAAGATAGGAATAGAAGGAAAATTCCTCAATATTGTACAAGCTATATATGAAAAACCAACAGCCAACGTGGTAGTCAATGGAGAAAAGAGGAAAACAATCCTACTGAAAAGGGGACCATACAAGGATGACCCTTGGCCCCGCTCTTATTTAATATCATACTGGAGGTCGTGGCTAACAGCATAATGCAAAGAAAGACATCAAAGGTATTTGCCTAGGGAAGGAAGAGGCGAAACTATCGATATTTGCAGATAATATAATTTTATATATGGAAAATCCCAAAAGCTCCACAAGGGGAGTACTGGAATCAATAGAGGAATATGGCAGAGTGGCAGGATACAAGATTAACAAATAGAAGTCTATCGGACTGCTATATGCATCAGACAAGATCACAGAAAAGGGGATAAAAAATGTAGAACCCTTCACAATAGCCAAGCACAAATGGAAATATCTAGGGATATACCTGACTAAAAGAACAAAAGATCTATATGAATAAAACTACAGAACACTATTACAAGAAACCAAAAGTGACCTCAACAAATGGTCTTCCATATCCCATGCTTGTGTATTGGAAGACTCAATATAGTAAAAATGTCAGTTCTGCCCAAGGCACTATATAAGTTTAATGCAATCCCGATACAATTACCCTCATCTTTCTTCAAAGAATTGGAAAAACTGATTACCAACTTCATATGGAGAAGGAAGAAGCCCATAATTAGCAGAGAACTCCTCAAGAAGGACACAGTGGGAGGACTTGCTTTACCTGATTTTACCACATATTATACAGCCACAGTGGTCAAAACCTCATGATATTGTTATAATGATAGATATTCAGTCCAATGGAAAATAACTGAAAACCCAGAAATAAAATCATCAAAATACAGACAACTGATCTTTGATAAGGGCCAAAAAATTATCAAATGGGAAGCAGATGCCCTCTTCAACAAGTGGTGTTAGAAACAATGGATATCTACATGCAGAAAAATGAAGCAAGACCCTTACCTCACTCCGTGCACAAGAATAAACTCAAGGTGGATCACAGACCTTGAAGTTAAACCCCAAACTATTAGGGCCATCAATAGGACAAACCTGAGAACCTTGGCACAGGGAATACATAGCTATAGGAAATATGGAAGTATGCAAATACAGATGAGTCACAAATTGCCAAGTGGGATATACTGAAGATAAATCACCTGTGTACATTGAAAGAATTCACCAAGAGAGTAATAAGAGTGCCCATGGACTGGGAAAACATTTCTAGCAATGACACATCAGACAAAGACCTTATTACTAAAATCTACAGTACTCTGCTAGCTTCCAAAAAGAAAAAAAAAACTAATTAATTGCCCACTGAGGAGGTGGACAAAGGACCTGAACAGAAGTTTCACAAGGGTAGAAATCCAAGTGGCCAATAAACATATGAGAAAATGTTCCCGATCAGTAGCCATAAGAGACATGCAAATCAAAACAACTCTGAGATACCACCTGACACCCTCAAAGATAGCCTAATTAAAAAAATCAGAAAGCAACAAGTTTTGGAGGGGCTGTTGTACAGATAGGAACTCTCACCGGTAGCTATGCACAACCACTATGGAGATCGAGTTGGTGGTATCTAAAACAGATAGAAATTGAGCTACCATATGACCCAACAATCCCCCTACTGGGCATATACCCAGAAGAGGCAAGAAGCAAACCAAAGCCAGACATCTGTGCTCCAATGTTCATCGCAGCACAGTTCACAATTACAAGGATTTGGAAACAACCCAAATTTCCATCAACAGAAGAATGAATTAAAAACCTGTGGTACACACATACAATGGAGTACTACACAGCCCTAAGAAGCAGCGGTGAACACATGAAGCACATCACAGCATGGGAACAGCTGGAGGAAATTATGCTAAGCAAAGTAAGCCAAGCACAAAAGGACAAGTACACGAGTCTTCTGAGGTAAGGTTAAAAATGCAAAAGGGGCATAGGGAAAAAACTACTATATACATACATTCCTAGGGTGAGGACCAGGTAGTATGGCAGGGGCCAGACCAAATCCAGGAATACATATGGTAGGAGGGGACAAGAAAAAGAAAAAAAAAGACCTAGGTAGCCAGGGAACAGGGCACTAACCCACCCAAATGGAGAGTGTTGTTTATATCTCCACAGGAGGAGAGAGGGACCAGACTTCAACCAGGTGCACCAAGATGTCAATGCAACGTACCAGCATGAAGCTGGGAACCAATAGAGAGGTCTGCGAGGCCGGCCCCAATCCCACCTATGTGGACACCCCCCTCTCCCGGAAGAATGCCCTTCAGAGGACAGCACTGAGGCTACAGCTCGGGGAGAGGAGTGCGTCTGGGCAGAGCACACAGGAGCAAATGCAGGGAGAGAAGGAGAGAGTGGAGCACATCCTGGCCCACCAAGCCCTGAGGACGATACTCCCACTCAGAGCAGCCACAGCACA
>NW_022103968.1:33491899-33499452 GCF_000313985.2 Echinops telfairi | reverse complement strand
GAAAGGGAGAACCAATCACAAGGATCTACATATAACCCCCTCCCTGGGAGACAGACAACAGAAAAGTAGGTGAAGGGAGACAATGGTCAGTGTAAGACATAAAACAGTAATAAAAATTTATAAATTATCAAGGATTCATGAGGGAGCGAGGGTGTGGGAGGGAGGGGGGAAAATGAGGAGCTGATACCAAGGGCTCAAGTAGAAAGAAAATGTTTTGAACATGATGATGGCAACAAATGTACAAATGTGCTTGACACAATGGAAGGATGTATGCGTTGTGCTAAGAGTTGTACGAGCCCCAATAAAATGATTAAAATAATAATTAGAACATGGAGTATTGGAAGTATGAGAGCAGGAAAATTGGAAGTCATCAAAAGTGGAAGGCATAAAGGTCAATATCTAGGCATGTGTGAGCTGAAATGAATTGTTAATGGCCTATTTTACTCTTATGATTTATGATACCAGGAATGGAACATTCAAGAGGAATGAATGTTAATATAAAGTCCAGGCCTCTGCCTGTCTCTGAAGTCAAGTTGCAATGTACAACACCAGCAAGGGGCCAGCAGGAGAGCTACCCTAACAGCCTCCTCGAATAGTGAAAGGAGGGGATTTTCATATATAAGGGAAACTGGGGGAGAGGGGGAGCTGGGAAAGGGGCATTAGAAATATTGAAACTAAGTTGTGGGTAGTAATGCTCAGTAAACATCATGTCTTCACCAACTGCTCTCTGCGCTGGTGTTCTGTGATACTTCATGCCACCAGTAGTGACAACAGAACAGAATGATGTATCTTACTTCTCCCTGGGGTTCAAAAGAGTTCGTTTTACTTTGGTTACTCTTTAATAACACGCCTGTTCTCTGGCCTAAAATCACAAGCTTATCATTTTGTAACTGCTAAGGAAAATAAAACAGGTTAGAGATTCAATGGTTGAATTTTGCAGCACCAATGACTTCTTTCTTGCAAATACCTTTTTCAACAACATAAGCAGGACTGTACACCGAGATCCCACCAGAAGGAATCAAGAAGAACCAAATTGACCACATGTGTGGAAAGAGACAATGGAGAAGTTCCATATCATCAATCAAAAACGATGTGCCAACTGGTCACATGTCAGTCCAGGTTCAAATTGAAAAAAAATTAAAACAAGTCCATGAAAGCCAAATGATGACCTTGAGTATATCCCACTGAATGACCACAGATGTACTGATCTGTGGAACGACAGTAAGAGTATCATACATGAAGAAAGCAAAAAAAAAAAGTCATTTTAAAAATAGGAAAGAAAAAAAAGATCAAGGTGGATGTCAGAAGAGACTCGGAAACTTGCTCTTGAACACACATTAGCTAAAGCAAATGGTAGGTGTGATCAAGGCAAAGAGCTGAACAGAACACTTCAAAGGGCAACTCAAGAAGACAAAGGAAAGTAATATAATAAAATGTGCAAAACCCTGGAGTTAGAAAGCTAAAGTGAGAGAACACTGCTGAAAGAACTGAAGAAAAAATTCAAGCCTTGTGTTGCAATAGGGAAGAATTCCATGGACAAAATTTTGAATTATTCAAGAAGAATCAAAAGAAGATGGAAGCAATACACAGAGCCACTGTGTCAAAAATAAATGGCCAACATTTACCCATTTCAGGAAGGAGCATATAACGAAGAATTCATGGTATGGAAGGCAGGAGTCAATCTGTATTGAAGGCCCTGGAAAACACAAGGCTCCAGGAATGGTGGAATGTGAATCGAAATGCCTCAATAGAGCACTCCCTAGTCCACTCTAAGAAATTTGGCCAACTGACTGGAAAAGGTCCGTATGTGTGCCCAGTCCAAAGAAAGGTGACCCAACAGAATGCAGAAACGATCTCCCAATATCAGTAATATTGTTATCCTTACAATTAATACAAGTAAAATTTTACTAACAGTTAAAAACAGTTGCAGCAGGACATTGAAAGGGAGCTGACAGAAAATCAGGCCAGATTCAGAAGAGTACGTTACAAAGGAAATTACAACATCGCATTGCTGATGTCAGGTGGATATTGGCGAAAAGCAGAGAATACCAGAAAGCTGTTTGGTTTACTGGTTATTTATTAACTATGCGAAGGTCTTCTGTTTTGTGGACCAAAGAAAGTTATGGATAATACTTCGAAGAAAGGGAATTCGAGAACACTTCATTGTGCCCGTGCAACACCTCTACACGAGGCAGTGATTCCGACAGCACAAGGAAAGACTACATGGATTAGAATCAGGAAAGTTGTGGGTCACCGTTGCATTCGCCACTCAATCTGTGTACTGATCACACAATCAGAGAAGTGGGACATAAACAGAAGACAGGCCATCAAGACCGAAGAAGACTTAGCTGCAGCCTGCGATATGGAGACAACTCGGTGGCCAGACTGAAGAGGATCGAAGCACTTGATGGAAAGCAAAGAAGACAAACTTCAGTGTGGGTTACAGCTCAATGTAAAACATCTGTACATAGTCTCACACCTAGACCAATAGACAACATCACGATAAACCGAGAAAAGACCGAAATGGTCAAGGATTTCATTTTACTTGGATCCACAAGTAATGCTCCCCCGGAAGCAGCCGTTGAGAAATAAAATGGCATATTACACTTCTTCCCACGAGCTCTTTAATGTGTTGAAGAACAAAGGTGTCACTTTCAGGGCCAAGGTGCATATGACCCAAGTCCCTTGTATTTTCGATCTCCCCCGGTGTATGTGAAAACGGGACAATGACTCTTTTTTGATCAACTTGAATTATGGGACTGGTGAAAGAAAATGGAGAGGACCGTGGCTGCCAGAAGAACAAACAAGCCTCTCTTGGAAAAAGTATAGTCAGGACCCCTTTAGAAGAGAGGATGGCAAGATTTCTCCTCACGGACTGTAGTCATGTTATCTGGAGAGACCAGTCCTGGAAAAAGATATGCTTGGTAGCGTAGAAGGTCAGCCAAAGAGAGGAAGCCCTCCATGAGATAAATTGACACAAAGGGCTCAAACATAACCATTGTGAGGCTGCTGAAGACAAGGCAGTGCTTCATTCTTTTGTGCATCAGGTTGCTGTGAAGCATAGCCAACGCCAGGGCCCCTAAAACCAACCCAGGCCTGTGTGTGGTGGCGCTGAAATCGGAGCCTCAGAGGTGAGTCATTCGCAGAGCTGAAGAGCGCCTAACAGCCTGTATCAATGTTTCCACCCATCTCTGTCTGACCAGGAAGCCCAGTCTTTTAAAAAACGAGTCTTCCTTTTATTCCACATTTTTCCCCACTTTCCCTAAGACTTTATTTAATCCCTATGGAGTTTGTGGTGGTAGCCAAGCTCCAGCTAGTACATCTGTTGGTGCTCCAGATGGGGAGAAATCAATAGCTGCACCTTAGAGGGTCACTCATTTGCTGTAAAGATACCAGCTGCTACACACACACACACACACACACACACACACACACACACACCTCACTGCCCTCGAGCCAATGCCAACTCACAGTGACCCTATAGGACAGAGTAGAACTGCCCCTGTGGGTTTTCAAGACTGTCACTCTTTACAGGAGTACAAAGACCCATCTTTCTCCCACAGATCAACTGGTGGTTTCAAACTGCTGACCTTACAAGTAGCAGCCGAACATTTAATCACTATGTCACCATAGCCTTTGTGGACTATGTAATGTCGATTTATCTTGGTGTTCCCAAGACTATAATCCTAAGCACCCATTCCCTCAAAGTGTTTGACTATGTCTAAGAAGTTTTCAAAACTTTATAACCTGTATTCTCTATTCTATTCATAAATATATTTGTAGGAAAGATAAACACACATGTACATCTATCTCACATCAGATCTTTCTTTTTTTAGTGTTAAGTCTATATATATCCATCCAAGAGTACACACCTAATCTCCCTCCCACACCCACTCAGCCTACATGTCTATCTATGCATCTACTCTTCCAAAAAACTTCACTGCCATCCAGTTGGCCCAACTCAAAGCAGCCCTGTAAAGCAGAGCAGAACTGCCCCGTAGCCTCTTTGGGAGGGTGGGGTAGAGATGGGGAACCAATTATAAGGATCTACATATAACCTCCTCCCTGGGGGACGGACAACAGAAAAGTGGGTGAAGGGAGACATCGGACAGTGTAAGATATGACAAAATAATAATTTATAAATTATCCAGGGTTCATGAGGAAGGCGGAGAGGGGAGGGAAGGGGAAAAATGAGGAGCTGATGCCAGGGGCTTACGTGGAGAGCAAATGTTTTGAGAATGATGAGGGTAACAAATGTACAAATGTGCTTTATACAATTGATTTATGTATGGATTGTGATAAGAGTTGTATGAGCCCCCAATAAAATGATTTTTTTAAAAGTACTGTAAATCTTTGCATGCGTAGAAAGCCATATCTTTCTCCCAAGGAGAGGCTTGTGGTTTTGAACTGCTGACCCTGTGGTTAGCAGCCCATAATGTAAGCTACCACACCACCAGGGCTTCTCACAGGTTACCTTGACTGTAGTATTGTGTCTATAACGGCATTTAACTCTGCTTCCTTGAACTCTTGCACTCCTCCCAGGGTCTTCCCCTGCCTCCATCATGTTCGCTGATCTCCCTTTCGTTGTATATGGTATTCTTCTTATCGCACACTAGCCATATCTACCCTGTGCCGGTAGTTTGCCCTCCCGTCCTCTTTCACCTGTGGTAATCAGTAGAGAGTATTTCTTTTAGTGTGAAAGCCTTTTCTTGACTTTAACACTTATGCTTTTGTGATTGACTAATTTTAGAAAGCGTTACGTCCTTCAAGTTCATCCATGTATGTTTCACAAATTCATCATTATCCTTTACTGTTGTTGAATTCTATTGTGTATGTACCATACAATGATGGGCATTAGGTTGTTTCCATCTATTCTGCTATTATAAACAGTGCTGCAATGAACATGGGTATGCATATACCTATTCCTGTATTGGCTCTTATTTTTCTGGGTTCTATACTAAGTAGAGGGATGGCTGGGTCTTATGGTAATTTGTATTTCCAACTCTTGGAGGAAGCACCAAAGCATTTCATTACCACAGTAGTGGTGCTATTTTACAGTTTGGCAGTATATCAATGTTTCTGTCTCTCCATAAGCTTGATTGCTATTTTCTTGAAATTTGTTATTAATGCTGGTGTAAGGTGATATCTCATTGTTGTTTGGATTTGTATCCCTCTAATGACTACTAATCACTAGTATTTCATCATATGCTTTTTAGCCATCTGAATGTTTTCATTGCTGAAGTGTCCTGTTATGTCTTCTGCAAGTGGGGCTGCAATCCACAAGGTATGCAGTTCAAAACCACCAGCAACCTTGGGAGAAAGGCTGGGCTTTCTACTCCTGTAAACAGTTATAGTCTCAAAAACTCACAGGGTCAGTCACTAATGAGTCAGCATCGACTCGGTGGCAGTGCCTGAGAGCTAATTTTTAATTATTTGTTTTTCTTCTTTTGTTAAATTATCTTTTTTTCCCAAAGCCTTTTTATTGGGAGGTAATACAATATCATACCATTCCATAGCATTCCACATCAGACAATATTGTACAATTGTTACCACAATCAGTTTCTATTTTTCTAATGTTAAAGTGTTCCATGAACTTCATAAAGGAGAGGGTTTGGACTTCTGCTGTGAAAAGATGGGTAAGGAGAAATCACAGTCAATGACACACGAAGAAAAGCCTAGAAGATTGCAAATGAGGGCGCCAATCAAGAAGCAATATGGAGATGCCTTAAATAAAAGTTTTATTGCTTTTTGATCAGATATTATTGAATATTTTCACTAATATTTTAAAACTCTTATATCATAATCTAGTTGTGTGTAACTCTTGTGTTGTTTTTATTTAAGTATTAACTGTATAAAATCATAAACTGCCTTTCGTTCTAACAAGTTTTATACTTAGAGAGGTCATTAGGGTAGTGAACCTGTTTTGAAATTATTTGACTCTCACCACTGGCAATACCCCCCCAAAAAAAACAAAAAACAAAAAAGCAAAAACGTCCCTGCCCTGAGTCCGTTCCCACCCAGGGATTCTACAAGGTTTCTGAAGTTGTCCATGCTTCTGAGAGGAGACTGCTTCTTCTTGCTCCCACACAGCAGCTCCTGGGCCATTGACACTTCTTTGCAGCCCAGTGCTTACTCAACAGTGCCTCAGGCTTTCTTCTAGTATCAACACACACACACACACTTCCAAAAGTTCACAGGGGGAAAAAAAAAATCACACTATTTTATAACTCCGTTTTACATGAATTTTGTGAAGTCCCTTCATTTTTACATGAACCTTTTGAAGCCAACAGAATATGTTTAGGCATATCTCTCAGATCAGTGGACAACTACAGACAAGGGTTTGTGTGTGTATGTGTGTGTTGTTGTTTGGGTTTGTTTGTTTTTGTTTTTCAGTAATACACTTGTCTTCGTCTGCTTCAAAACTGAGTCTTTTGCAAAACTCAGACTCCGTGCCATGGAGTCGATACTCACTTATAGGGACCCGACAGGATAGGGTAGGGCTGCTCTTGCGGGTTTCCAAGACTGTACTTCCTTAGGGGATTGGAAAGCCTCTTCTTTCTCCCACAGGTTGGCTGGTGGTTTGAACTGCTGAGCTTGCGACTAGCAGTCTAGCACATAACCACCAGCCACTAGTTTCCTTAGAGCCCTTCTAAAAAAAGAGGGGGGGGAGGAGTCCCACCCAAACAGGGGTTTATGAGGAGATCTACTGGGTCAGTACATACATACACACACGTAGGTTGTCAGAACTTTTGTAGGCTTACGATGGCTGCAAGGGGGACATGATGTGAAAATCCTCCCTGTGGGAGACTTCTGTCCCGTCACGTCGAGTCACTATGTGTCAGAATCAAAGCGAAGGCCCATCAGATGACGTCATTACTGAAACACTGAACTAGCCTCGGCTTGTACACAAGTAGACTCGCTGTCATGAAAGGAATAAACCTCGCCCTCCCCCCAGAAGAATGTATTTCAAAGGACGGCATTGAATCTGCAGCTCTGGGAGAAGCACATATCTGATCGGACCACACGGGAGCAAATGAAGGGGGAGGAGGAGAGAGTGGAGCACATCCTGGCCCACAAGCCCTTGAGGATGATGTTCCCAATTAGAGTAGCCAGTCCACAGAGAGGACCACATGGCCGGCCCCACTATGAGACATGACATCCCTCACTGACCCATAGCCCTAGAGGGGACAACACTGGAGACACAGTGTGGGAATTGCACCCGATCTGATTCCACCACACCGAGGCAAAACACTAAGGGGGTGCAACAGAGCAGCAAGGGAATGGAGCAGCAAGATCCCCAGGGAATGCTGAAGGTGGACTTTGGGGCCAGGGTGTGGTACCTCAACAGAATGGACTGGAAAACACTTCTAAAGGCAAACAAACAGTCCTTGAACTAACTACAAGCCTTTCTTGCTTGTTGTATTTTGTTTTGTTTGTTGTCATTGGTTTGTTGCTGTTGTTGTTTTGTTGTATATTGTTGCTTGGTTTTGCTCTGTCTTGTTTCTGTGCATGTTATTATCTCTGCAGGTCTGTCTAAATAAGATAGGCTGGAT
>NW_022103968.1:33478490-33490753 GCF_000313985.2 Echinops telfairi | reverse complement strand
GGGCTTAAGTGGAGAGCAAATGTTTTGAGACTGATGAGGGCAATGAATGTACAAATGTGCTTTACACAATTGATGTATGTATGGATTTTGATAAGTGTTATATGAGCCCCTAATAAAATGATTAAAAAAAAAAAAGGAATACAGGTCACATGTTTTTAAGTCACTATTTTGTTAAGATTTTCTCTGATTTCTAGATGGAAACAATACTTTCTAGATGAAATGATTTCTAGATGGAAACAATAAATCAAGTAGAAACCTATTCTGGACGAGTTGTTAAGTCAGGATCAGGAGTTTGTGGTTCTCTCTTTCAGGCTGAAGAACTTAGCCTCTCATTAATGACGCTCCCTTCACTGTGATGTTGATAAGATAGCAGGCCGAGCTAGAAGAGAAGGGAATAGGGCCACAAAGATAATGGGGAGAAGCAATGTTACATGCCTGGCATTAGGGAATTAATTGAATGAGGAAGAAAACACAAGAATGCATAGAAGCATAAAAAAATCCAAGACATTTAACAAAACTATATAGGTGGTGTTTGCAGTAAGACATGAAGGAGAGAAGGATTTGGAAGGTGAGAGAGGAAAAGTTCTTGACAGTGAAAACTGTGGTTCGTTTTGAGCAGAAGTCGGCAATTCCAAGGGGTCAGATCGAGATGGGAATGGGGAAAAACAGTCAATATTGCACTGGGCAATATGGTACTTACGCAATTTCATGTCAGCTTGATAAATAAGAATGAAGGGGTGGAGCCTGGCCTGTCCATCAGGTCACTGTCTGGTGATCCCTCTTTTGGGGTGCGGATTTCTCATGAGGATTCTGGGACTTCCTCTCTTCCTCCCTGGAGGCAGGACACTCGCTCTGCTTGACATTCCTGTTGACAAGCCACATAGAGCCATGCTGATGGCAGCCAAAACCCTGGAGTGCATCCACTGCCATTGGACCCACAGGACTTTCCACCCACTGGCCTGTGATCATCCTGCCTTTGTCCTCATTACATGTGTTGTGTGAATCTGAAGAGGAATTCATGGGCTAATATTGGACATATGAGACATATGGACTTGATCTGGACTGGGCTGGGATATTTTATTGATGCATTAATTACCTCTTGATATAAAGTTCTCTCTTAAACACATATGAGTGTCTCTGGATTTGTTTCTCTAGCCAACCGGTCTAACACAGGCAAATACGCTGTGAAAGACCTCGTTAAAGTGTTAGAGCAACTATGTCACTTTGAGGACTAAGGTGCATCGGACCCAAGTCACAGTATTTTCAATTGACTTATATACTTGTTAACTCTGGATGATGGATAAAGAAGACCAAAGGAAAAGTGAGTGCATTTGAATGATGGTGTTGACAAAAACATACCAGAAAACAAACAGATAGATGATGGAAGAAGTACATCCTTGGGGTGATTCTTGGAAACAAGGATACGGAAATTGCTTCTTATGTACGAGGGTAACGTTATCAAAAGTGATCGGTCCCCGGAAACAGGCTTCATTAAGTACAAAGTCAGCAAAAAAGAAGAGGAAGACCACCCGAAGATGGATTCACACGGTGGCCGCAACAGTGGGTGCAAATACAAGAACAAACAGCAGTGCTTCCCTCTGCCGTCCATCGACAGGGCTGTTATGAACCGGAAGCTCCTTCACAGCACCGAGCTGTAACAATGGTCCATTCCCAGGGGGAACGTATCTTTCTCACGAGAATCCTTGTCTACCCAAGGATTTTTATGATCTCCATGTCAACATGATAGACCCAGCCCTTTCGAGACAGAATTAGCCCTTTCGTAAAATCAGTTTCATCCCCGGTCGATGCATGGTTATACACTCAACTACTAGGCAAAGGTTGGCAGTTCAAATCCACCCAGAGGTACTTTGAAACCTTGTAAGACAGGCCTGGCAATCTGCTTCCAAACGAGCAGTCTTGCACTGGGGAGCATGCTTCTACTCTAGACACGGGGCACGTGAGTCAGAATCAGAGCAACCAGCGGCATCCGCTTCACTCGGTTCTCTGCCACTGCTAGCAAATGACTTTCAGATCATACACGGAACCAGAGCTCATGACATCTCAAGAAACAATATGGAGAAATAATATTCCAGTTCTCTCTTTTCCTCCCACCAAATACGGCCTTCTGTTCAAGCGTGTCTTGTGATTTGGTTACTTGAACCTGTGCTATCAAATTCAACGCAGAATCAAAATGCAATAGCATTTCCCAGAGTAAAGGCCCCGATGTTGAAAGACAGCCTTGGAGAAATGGCCATCTCGACAATTAACGTATAAAGACCAGAGCTGCTTCTTACTGTTGTTGTTAGTGCCGTCAAATTGGCTCCTCCCCACAGTGAGCCCGTGCACCACAGATTGAAGCCTTTCCCTGTCCTGAGTCCTCTGCAGACCGGCGCTGTGTCTGAGCCCGCTTGTCCTCACGGGGTTAGTCCAGCTCGTTCGGTGTCCTCTTTTTCAGTGACCCTCTGCTTTACCAAGCAGGGCATCCTTCCCCAGGGACCGCTCTCTCTTGATCCCTCTCGATTTGGGTACTGGTTAAACTCCTTCAATAATGTCCATAAAATATTATAGGTAGGATCATTCTAGAAAGGCATGCTTAACTTTTATAGAATTTTAAAAGAGCTCTGACCCCACTCACCTACCCCCCAGCAAAGAGTATTCTTTCTTAAAGAGTGGTATAAACTAATGATTACATGGAACTGTGTGTGACCTCCTCCCTGGGGGACAGACAACCAAAAAGTGGATGAAGGGAGACGTTGGACAGGGCAAGATATGACAAAATACCCATTTATAAACTATCAAGGGCTCATGCGGGAGGGGGGAGCGGGGAGGGAGGGGAAAAATGAGGACCTAATGTCGGGGGTTTAAATGGAGAGAAAATGTATTGAGAAACGATGTACAAATGCGCTTTACACAATTGATGTGTGTATGGATTGGGATAACAGTTGTATGAGCCCCTAATAAAATGTTAAAAAAAAAAAAAACTAATGCTGAAAGCAATTTGACTTTTCGGTTTTCTTCACCACCTTAAATGTACCTGAGCCATTGCTCCCTGTAAAAATGTACTTCTGTTTTGACTTTCTTTGAACTATCTGATCAACTCTAGAGTCATCTGAACATTAAGCAAGCTAAGTAAATGGAATGTGATTTTTAACTCCTTTGTCACCACATGATCTGCATTTCTAGGTACACTGCTTACCCCAGATCCTCATAACACCAAATGTAAAATATGAAAAATCTTCCAGTCGGCTCTTAAAGGCTCTGCTCCCAGAACTCCAGAACCTTCCAAAGTACAACATTTCTGTTCATTTCTCTCAAACACCTCATGCTATCTCAAGTTCCTTAATTTACACTATTCTGTAACTGAAAGCTGCCTGGTAGTTTGCAAGGCAAAGAAAAATACTAAAAGAAGCCACTCTTTAAAGACTTTTACCTATTAATTACAACTGTCAGTACACATTTATACTATTAGCAAAAACTGGAGGGATGTAAGAAAAACCAGAAGAGTTAAAATAAATCATTTTACATCCTGAAAAGTTGAAACAACCGAGTGTAGAGTCCAGAGATGACTGGAGAAGAAGAAAAACGGTAGAACAAAAGCTAAAATCCATAAGTAGAAATGAATGAGAGATAAAAAAATATATTTCTATTTTTATATAAAAAGAAAGAAAACAGGGCATTTTAATTGAAATTACAAACAGGGGTAGGACAAGGGTGGCGGGGAGGTCCTTGTTTTGTTCCCTTTGAAAACCAAACCTACTTTCAGCAAGGTGTGGTCAAGCCAGGCTGCAGTTTGCTTTAACAGGGGGATTAGCGCCATCTGGTGGGATTTTAGGATTCTACCACCAAAAGCCTTTACCAGAGTACTGTGAGGTACTTGTCTTAAAATGTGGCCAAATTTAGTTCAAGTCCTATAGAGATGTTGTATTATAGAGATTTTAGAGGAGTATGTATATATTTATATATACATCTACATACAAATTATAGAGATAGATGTATAAGGAGTTGAAAAGTTTCTTTTGGAGAGTGTCAGGTTTAAAGTAAGACTCACATCCACAAGCTAAACACAGGTATACACTCTGACTTTATTGAGATTAAGGAATTAGTCGGCCAATGTGAAGGGATAATTTTGAACGCAAAGTGACAATCAGCACCATTTCTGAGTTCAGACTCTTGCTGAGGGAAGCACCGTTTGGGTCATCAAAGCTAGCAGTTAGTGGTGGGAGAAAGGTGGGGGAGTGGGGTGGGGCGTGCAAATGGTATCGTCAAGGTTTTAATCTATTATCTAGTATTATATTTTTAAGACAAAAAATGGAACCTGAAGTCAAATCAAATTGTTGAGATACAGGGAAAGCAATGATTGGTAATAAAAATTCCATTAAATCATTTAAAAACAGGTAAAAGTTTCGTTCTGGTAAAAGTTTTATCTGGCAAAATCCTAAATTCCCACAACATAGTGTATACCCCATTATTTGTGTGTATATGTATATTCTAATATTTGTGTGCACTTCCAAACTATTTTGTGGTATACCGCTCCATAAATAGATATGTAACAAAACAGTAAGTAATACCTTGCTAACTGATATCATCTTTTGCTTAAGGAGAAGTCCCTATATTTAATGAGGCCTGCTCTAATGAGCACTCAGACAACTAGAGCCAAGAAAAGGCAATGGGTGTCCTAATGGCACCAGGAGATCACAGGTTTGGGTCCATGGAGAAACTGGCAAATCTAGAAAATAATTATAGTAAGTGTATTTATGCTCCATGGGGTCAGATGATGTCATTCCAAAACTTCCCCAGGAATATTAACAGATCATTAAGACACAACTATGCTTTGAGAAGAGATTTTCCCTGCAACTGATAGTAAAAAGTCATTGAAATCATTATACTTTAAATGAGTTACTGGGCCTGGGGGATCAGGACCATAGTCTTGGGGGACACCCAGGTCAACTGGAATAAAATAATTCACAGAAACAGAGTTCTATGGTGAGTGGCGACTGAGGCCTTAAAAGCTCCTGGGGAAGCATCTAAGGCCCAATTATGGTGTCTCTCTATTCAAAGGAAAGAGAAATCACAAAACTCAAAAGATATATGACAACAATTAGTTCAGTGGACTAATGGACCACACAAACATTAGCCTCCACAACCCCGAGACCAGAAGAACTAGATGGCACCCAGTTACTACTAACAACTGCTCTGGAAGGGACTGCAATAAGGAGATGAAACAAGATGTGTATGGATTGTGGAATGCAAAACTGATGGCCTGCTATGTAACCGTCAACCTGATTTGCAATATAAAGTTTAGAAGCAAAACGGAAACATTATCCCTTCTTGCATTCTGTTTAAAATTTAGGAAACTGGTTTGGAAGGGAAAAAGAGAGAGAGAGAGAGAGAGAGAGAGAGAGAGAGAGAGAGAGAGAGATTTAAACATAGGTATAGAAACACAGAGACCTAGAGATAGAGATCAATATACACATGGGTGAGAGTGGCCTAAAGTGGAGAGGGCCAGTTCTGGTCAGGTTATGACACTCACCGCCATGGAGTCATGGCAATCCTATGGGGCAAGCTAGAACTGCCCCTGTGGGTTTCGGAGACTGCAACTCTTTACAGGACTAGAAAGCCTCATCTTTTCCCACCAGAAACGACTGGTGGTTTTGAACTACCAACCTTTCCATTAACAGCCCAGTGAATAACCACTAAGTCACCGAGGCTCTGTGGTTTGGTTATAGAAGTCACGAAAGAACTTGGCTCCCATCATTGTGAATTAGGGGGAGTGTGGAGTGGAGACCCAACGTCCATCTGTAGGCAACTGGACATCCCCTTACAGAAGGGTCGCAGGGAGGAGATGAGCCAGTCAGGGAGCAGTGTAGCACTGAATGAAACATACAACTTTCCTCTAGTTCTTTAATGCTTCCTCCCCACCCTACCCCACCCCCACCATCATGACCCCCAGTTCTACCTTACAAATCTGGCTAAACCAGAGCATGTATACAGGTCCAGTTAAGAGCTGGAAACACAGGGAATCCAGGACAGATAAACCCCTTAGGACCAATATTGAGAGTAGCCATCCCAGGAGGGGAAGGGGGAAGTGGGGGGAAAACTGATCACAATGATCTACCTATAACCCCCTCCGAGGGGGATGGACAACAGAAAAGTGGGTGAAGGGAGACATTGGTCATTGTAAGACATGAAAAAAAAAATTTATAAATTATCAAGGGTTCATGAGGGACGGAGGGAAAAATTGAGGAGCTGATACCAAGGACTCAAGTAGAAAGAAAACGTTTTGAAAATGATGATGGCAACAAATGGCCTTGACACGTGGAAGAATGTATGGATTGTGATAAGAGATGTAAGAGCCCCCAATAAAAGTATTTAATAAAAAATTGTAAAAAGAACTTTGCTCCCATGGTAACAAACAAGTGTTTCCCATGGGAAACACTGGATAAGTCAGCAATTTTCAGGATGAGACACAGCAGTGCAAGACAAGTTATAGAAGTCAATGCTTACGTTAGAAAAGGAAGGAAAGTATCAAATTGACCATCAAAATGCCCACCGTAACAAACTAGGAAAAAGAAGACAAATTAGCCTAAAGCAAGGAAATAATAAAGATACAAATCTTAGAAAGTGAAAAGTAAGAAAAAATAATAAAATCAAAAGTAAGCCGATGACTGAGTAAACAATAGGAAATACCTATACTGTGGAAAATTATTCAGTCCACGGAAAAATGAAGCCCCACTACTCAGCATAATTTGGGTGAATCTTGAGAACATTATGCAATCGCAAGACCGAGCTGCAGCCTTGGTTCCCAAACTGATTTGGCCTCTTGCCCTATTTTCAGGGGGAAATTTTACTCAGTGCCCCCCTGGCAATTAAAAGCATTCGTACTATAGACCAGGAGGTAGTTAGTTTATTGTGCCAACCTGGACAATAAACACATGTGGGATTAATTGAAGGGTCAAGGGATAAATGGCTCGGTAAGCGTCACCTTTCTAGTTCTCGGGTCTCTTGCTTTCTGATGGTTGAACAGGTTGCAGCTGCCTTAGCCACTTCCCTGCTTCAGCTGGCAAGGTTCACTTCCTGCAAGACATCCCTGAGGAGAAGCCACATGGACCTACCCCGATGCAGCCCTGGGTGCTGGAGCAGCTGTGGGGAGACCCCTGCCAACGCTGAGATGCTTACACGCTCACTGACTAACTCGGCTTTCCTCCTGCAGTCGGCATCATAGTGTGTGTTTACTAATACAGACCATAATCCAGGATAAAGTATAGGTATTTGCTTTTGCAGTACCTCCTGGATACTGCCACCTAATAATAATTATTGATTATTTACAAGCTGCAGGGGCAGTATCAGCCACTTTGGGAAACACTGTTTTACCAGGTTAAAAGGTATCAGATGGTAGACAATTCAGTCACTTGGAGTAACATAACCCACAAAGGCAATGTCCTACACTCTAGTTTCTAGAATCTGGTGCCTTGAAAGCTTGTATTTCTAGTTCCTAAATGCTTCCTCCCTGCCACTATCACGATCCCAATTCTACCTTACAAATCCGGCTAGACCAGAGGATGGACACTGGTACAGATAGGAACTGGAAACACAGGGAATTCAGGACGGGTGATCCCTTCAGGACCAGTGGTGACAGTGGCGATGCCAGGAGGGTGGAGGGAGGGTGGGTTGGAAAGGGGGAACCGATTACAACGATCTACATAACCTCCTCCGTGGGGACGCACAACAGAAAAGTGGGTGAAGGGAGACGTCAGACAGTGTAAGACATGACAAAATAATAATAATTTATAAATTATCAAGGGTTCATGGGGGAGGGGGAGGGGGGGAACCGATAGCAAAGGCTCAAGTAGAAAGCAAATGTTTTGAGAATTAGGATGGCAACAAATATGCAAATGTACTTGACACAATGGATGGATGGATGGATTGTGGTAAGAGTTGAATGAGCCCCCAATAAAATGATTTTTTTTAAAAGCTTGTATCATCTGATACAACTACTAGTCTCTGTTCATATGGAGCAAAGGAGAAGGAAGACAAAGACTCAAAGCAGCAGCAAATCCGTGGAATAATAGCCCATGCAAACCCCAGCACCTTCTCACCTGAAACCAGAAGAACTCGATGCTGCCTGGCTACCTCCGCGGGCCCTTAAAGAACGAGCTCTCTGAGATGAAGCAGTCAGCACTCACCCAAAATCAATGTCAGAAGGGGAGACAGGAAAATAGGGCCATGGAGACAGAACAGAACAGAAATCATGAGAATGCGGATGCGATGTAGAAATACAACCAGTGGCATGGAACAATTTGAATAAAATTTGTTCAAAGGGAACCCAATCGGCCATACAAACTTTCACCTGTTTTTGGCTTTTTTTTAGATCCCATTGTATCGGTTCTGACTCATAGCAACCCTATCGATGTAAAACAGCGAAACAGCCCCTGGTCATCCTCATCAATAAGGTTAAGGCCATTGCTGCAGCCACTGTGTCAGCCCAGCTTGTCCAGGATCTTCCTTGCAACCAGTAAGCTTGTTTTACAATTTTTAGTTTTGTCCCATATTTTTCTACCACTTTACTCAAGGCCTTCTAGGGTGGCTTTTTCCGAGCAGTTGGTTTAGTTGCCGGGCACCCTCTAGTGCTTCTGGTCTCAGGGTTGTGGAGACTGATGTTTTCGCCTTCAATAAATTGTTTCTATATGCCTTGTGATTTTCATCACTGTTTTTCACTGCCTGAGGATAGAGCAATGATTCGACCGTAACCCCGATTTATTCTTGTGTGCTTCACCTTGTTCACTTGACCATTGTTCTTGGCCTCAGCCACCGGTTCCCACCAATCACTACAGTAAGGAGATGCGTGCACTCAAACCAAATATATCAAATCAATCAATAAAATCCCCCCACCCCACCCCACAGATATACTCAGCACGGGAGGCTCTGTGACAGCAAGAAGTCGGACACACCTGCAGATGTTCAGTAGCGTGGAGGAAGGCCACAGGTGTGCAGTATGCGGTGCCCTTTTCTCCTGCTCCTGGGCTGTGCTCAGCTGTGGCTGAGGTGCCTCGCTCTTCCTTCCAGCCTTGTATGGGGCTAATTACCTTTCTTCTCCAACCTGAGACTTTCTGGCAGAACAAGTCATGAAGCAGACTACTTAATTTTACAACTCCTAGTTCTCCTAGGGGGCACAGGGGAAACCTTGCTCTCCAGGCCATTCTGAGACACCCTACCCTACCCCAACCCCCTGTGTACCTTTACGGGAGTCCCCACAGAGCTGCTGCTGCGATCTGAACTGCCAGCCGTCACCACACTTAAGTGCGGATGGTTTGCACCACCCAGAAGCCTCTTGTTTCTCCTGCAACATCCTGTAAACCGTGGATTGGTTGCCTGTGATGAGCCTGCTGGGAGGCTGGGAAGGTTTTAATGTGCTGGGGGATGGGCAACAGAAGGGTGGGTAAAGGGAGACACCTGGTAGTGTAAGATAAGATATAATAATAATTTATAAATGATTAAGGGTGCATGAGGGAGGGGGGAGCGGGAGAGGAGGGGGAGGGAAAAAAGGAAAATGAGGAGCTAATTCCAGGAACCCAAGAGGAAAGCGAATTTTGAGAATGATGAGGGCAACAAATGTATAAGTGTGCTTTACACAATTGATGTATGTATGGACTGTGATGAATTGTATGAGCCCCAATAAAATGATTTTTTAAAAAAATAATGTGTGGAAATGCTGTTTCATAAGTTAGAACAAACTTGCCACGGACCCTCCCCCACCCCCCAGCAAATAATATACACAAATCACAGGATGCATGGATGTAATCAAATGGAACGAGCCCATTCTTAATTCCACAATAGACAGCTGGCCAAAGTTGTGTGGTATATTTGTCAGTAGAAGTGTCTCCTCCCAAATAATCATGGTTTCAGCAATTCAAGTCCTTGGTGGCCTGATATCATTGTATGAAAAGGCTTTATTTCTTTTTCACCCAATCCAGCAACATCATGCCAAGGGGGTCCGTAGGAGAGGAGGAGAGTCGACAACGAAACCACTAAACCAAATCCCTTGGGTGCTCTCAGATGCTGGTCACAGGCATTTTTCACTGGACAGAAACCAGTATGTTCTTTATAATTCATAACAGTGCTTTAGGCTCCACCCACATTGAAATGCTCCCTGAGCTCTTGGTTCCTGTGAAATGCAGGTAAGAGTAAGCGCCCTGCCTGTTTGTAGGGTACGTGGTGCTCATGGGGAAAAAGTGCCATGAATGGGAATGCATTTTGCCATTAGTGAAGCGCGGTGCAACAAAATGAAACATTGCCAGGTCTTGCTCCAACCTCACATTATCGCCCTTTTTGGGCCCACTGTTAGAGACACTCTGTCGATGCATCTGTATGAGAGGCTACCTTTTGTTCACTGCCTCAATTTTACCAAGACAGTTATCCTTCTCCAGGGATATGTGCCTACTGATATGTCCAAAGCACACAAGACGAAATCGCGCCATCCTGCACTCTAGGGAGTACTTCTCCCCAAATAGATGTGTCTGTTCTTCTGGCCGTCCAGAATACTGTCATTCAAATGTATCAGTTCTTCGGCTTTCCTTATTCATTCCCCAGTTTTCATACGCATGTGTGGCTATTGGAAATATCGCCGCTTGGGTCACGACCACTTTAGTCCTCCAAGCGGCACCTTTGCTTTGGAACACTTTACAGAGAAGTCTTTGCAGCAGATGTGCTCACTGCAATATGTCCTTTGACTTCCTGACTGTTGATCCCGTGTGTTGCTTGTGGATCCAATTGAAATGCAATCATGTTCATCTTTTCCCATGTACCATGCTCTTGTCTATTGGTCCACATCATATTTTTGTTTGCTTTATATTTTCCTCCGCCGTTTTAAGCCCTGACCCCAAGTCACAGACTAGGAAGCAAGATTCCGCCTCCCCAGGGATATCACAGCAGGGTCATACACAGACAGACATGATGGCCAAGAGAGCCAGGCTTTTGGACATCGCAGGGCTCCCGGGGAGAGAAGCTGCATGAGGCCCCGTGGACCACAGAGATGGAGCCTGCAGCGGGCATGTCCCAAGCACGCCTGTCCAGCCAACTGACTCCATAGCCTCTAACAACAAAAGCAACCTATTGGGTAAACAAAAACATTGATAAAACTATTTTTAGCTTTTTTTTCTTCTTTTATGGGGCTTTTAGAAATTAAGGAGTCCTGGTTGTGCAGTGGTCAAGCATTTGGCTGCTACCCAAAAAGCCAGAGGTTCGAATGTACAAGGATGTGATTGACGGCTTCTATACAGATTCCAGCCTTAGGGCAATTCTATTCTGTCTTATACGGTGGCTAGGGGTCAGAATCAACCCGATGATAATTGTTTGTATGAGAAATTTTAAATTGGAAGTACGCACGTGACTCACTTGGTGTTTCTCTTGGACTATGCTGTAATACTCATTTATGTCTTCCCGCCCTACACACACTGGCATGCGTAACGAGCGTATCTTAGCAGCAGAGAAAGATAATTTGGAGCCAGCTTCAATGGAAAATCAGAACACTGGCTAGGTCGGATGCCAGCCTCCTCACACGTGAGAGGAAAGCCGGTCAACCTGGCAGGAGCGGGGAAACCAAAGCACGTCCAGGGTCTCAGGCGTCTCCGCAGGCCTGAGGACTTGAGGCACAGGACACACGGTCCAAGGATCACAGTCATCACACTGCTTCAGAGTTTGTCATTTTATTGATTAAGAAAGAAACCCATGTCAGGCATCCTAAATGCAATTTGATTTCCATTAGGCCGAGCTCCCCTTGCAGCCAAGAACTGAGATGCGGGCCAAACACAGCGAGGCTGGCAAGGGGCACAGAACACGACAACGTCCAGTGGATTGCAAAAGCAGGCATCACAGGGCGAGTGCCAGTCGGTCGGCAAAGGCTCGGGGATGCCACGTTTAATGCGTGGGGACAAACCCGAGGAAAGCACGGCACTTTCAAGGAAAGAGAGGGCCAGGACGCTTAGAAGAACGAGCTGCAGCAGGGCCTGTTGGGTGGTGATTCGCCGGGTCACTTGGGGAACACAGTGACCACGTCGTAGCCCTCAGGTGGCGTGACCCGCTCCCGGGCATGCTTTTCACAGTAGATTTGATCCTCCACGAAGAAGTGGCCCTTCTGCTTCAGGTTGGTGCCGCAGTCGGTGCACACGTAACACTCCGGGTGGCGGTGCTGCTCCCGCAGCTTCACAAACAAGCCTCTGTGGGAGCGAGGGAGGAGAGAGGGTCATGAGTGACAAGCGCGCCTGTTG
>NW_022103968.1:33458735-33478382 GCF_000313985.2 Echinops telfairi | reverse complement strand
GTAGCCTTATTCCCTAGGCCAGGGATGGGACTCAAAGGGCAGAACAGAGCCTGCCCCCCTGGCCTCCGTTCCTAAAGGGGCTTCTCCCACCTGGGGGCCAGGCACAGTACTCGGGAAGTCTCCCCAGGAAGCCCTTCCTACTGTCACAGAGCGCCCTGCCTTTTTCCGTCTCCTGTGTCAGCACCCTAGGGGCTCCAGGGCCGAGGAAACTTCCCCCTCCCTCCTGGCTCTGGGGCATGGCACCTGCCTGGCCTCTCGCCTTCAGTTTTCCCCTTCCTGGCCCAAACGCACAAGGTGCAGCACGTTCTGCATTGCCGGCAGGGGGCAGGTACTCACACGATGCCGGTGCCGCACTTCTCACAGATGGACAGCTTCTGAGAATTTCCGATCGATGAAGCCACTTTGGTGACCGGAGCTTTTACACTTCTGAATCCCGAAGGCTTGTTGGGATCCCCTAAAATGACAATGTACTCCAGTTGGCCCAGGAAGAGCAACATCACGCAGCTCTTTTGGGAGCAACATCATTGTTTAAGCAAGGTCACGGGCACAGGTGTCAATAGACCGGACTCACCTGTGTGATCGTGGGCAAGTTACTTAACCTCTCTAGTCCTTGGTCTCCTTTTCTATAAAACAGGAGATCCCTGTTCCCTTCGTTGCAGTACAAAAAAGATGATCAAACATACACAGGACTTCCCACAGAACCTGGTACATGGATCAGCTGTCCATAAATGAGAACTAATTAATATGAGGAGCCCGCAAAGGAAAGGCTCACTATTTGCAGTTGATTGGATTTCATATGTAGAAAACCCTAAAGACGCAACAACAAACAAAAAATGGTTGGAAACTATCGAAAGATTCATAAATATGGCAGGATACAAGATTAACACCAAAAAATCCATCAGATTCCTGTATACCAACAAAGAGAGCTCTGGGGGGCGGGGGTGGGGGGGACCAAGAAAACAATACTACTTTCAATAACCACACAAAAGATGAACTACTTAGAAATAAACCTAACCAGAGAAACAAAAGACTTGTATAAAGAAAACGATAGAACACTATTATAAGAAATTAAGGAGACCTAGAAAAAATGGGAGAACATTATATGTTCATGGATAGGAAGGCTTAACATTGAGAAAATGTCAGTACTACAAAGCAACCTATAAATGCAAAGCAAATCCTATCCAGATCCCATGCCATTCTTTAAAGAATCAGAAAAATGAGTTATTAACTTTATATGGTGAGGGAAGAAACCCAGGATAAGCAAAGAACTTCCTGGGAGGAACAGTCAAACAGGAGGCCTCCCAGAGCTCCCCAATGCCCTATCAGAATAAGACACGGGCCTTAAGTAGCGCCTGGTGGTCATCTGTGACCTCCCTCCAGGTGGACCAGCTAAAACCAGGCCGGCTGGTTCCGGAGCAGTCTTAACTTCCTCATCTCTGCGCGCTTCCAGCCTGTTTCTCACTCCATACTGGTTTCTCCCGCTTATTAAAATGCCCCAGTCTCCCTCGAAATAGCAGAAAGTGATCCAAAACCACGGGAAGTTTGAGAAACCCAGAGCTCATCTTCATCGTCCAGAGGGGGAAGTTCATCCAAAGTGAGAGTCCTGCAGGGGTGCAGCTCACTCACTCACAGCTGGGGCTTCCCCCTGGCACCTGACACAGCTCTCTGAAACCCCTTGGTCACCCTGGGTCACCCTGGGAGGCCACCAGGATGGATAAGCCCCAGACCACTTGCACAAGAAGGGCAGAGGCAGGTGCTGGATGCTAGTGCTTTTCTCCATGGTAGAAAGATGGGGCTCTTTACTTCTGTAGGGTGAGTCTCTGAAACTCACAGGGACAGTCCTACCCTGACCTAGAGGGTCACTGAGTTGGCAAGAACTGCATGGCCATAAGTACTTTACCCACTGAGTGAGCTAAACTCAGAGGTAACTCTGGCCCAGAGGCCTATGAATGACAGCAGCTTTCCCAGAACGGTTTTAAGCTGCATCATAGTGGGGGTGCTGTGAAGTGCCTGATACACCCGTCTAGGATCTTCGTTGTAACTCCCACCAAAAGGCTGCGGAGAACTATGCAAATATGAGGTGCTTACGGCCCACCAAGGGGATTGGCGAGTTTGCTCATATTGTAAATAAGGGGCACAGTACCCATGTAACATGGAGCCAAGCAAATAAGGCCATAGTAACTTACTCTGGGTATTGTCAGTCCTGCTAGGCTTAACATGAGTGTGACAGTTACCTAATATCCTGTCAACTTGAGGAAGGGGTGGAGTCTATCTAACCTGACAATCAGGTTGCAACTTGATGACCACATTTGGAAGCACAACAGAGAGAAATAGCTCACTGGAGGCCAGACACACTGCTTCAGATTCCTGTTGACAAGCAACATAGAGACGCACTCCTGAGCCAGAATTGTGAACTGTTAAATCCCCACTATAATAAACCCCATAGCTGTGAGTATGACCTGGGTATTCTGTGTCCATTGCAATGAATGATCTAACCTAGCAGAGAGCGTCACACCGGAGGGACAGTTGGTATCAGAAATGCTGAAAAGCTGGAAGGGTAGAGGCATGTGTTACCTCCATCTCACGGGACTCCCATGTTTCCTTGGGCTGATGCTACTAATGACTCACCTCCTTCCCCTTTGTGAAGCTGAGGAGTTCACACTCAGACGCCAGACCCACTTTTTTACAACCATCCTAAGCTTTGCACGTTCCAGCTCAAAAGAAAACAGGCCTTCAGGTTCCCTCCCCAGAATGCCTTCTGCATATGGTAAACGTTTGGAGAAGAATTTATGCTCTTCCCTTCAGTTAAAAAAGAGCCCCGGTTGTGCGGTGATTGAAGTGCTCAAGCATCAGCAGTTCAAACCCACCAGCTGCTCCGATGGAGAGAGATGGGGCAGTCTGCTTCCATGACGACTGATAGCCTTGGGGCCCTGAGGGGCAGTCCCAGAGAATCAGTTCAGGGGCAGTGGGTTTAGTTTGGCTTAAGTTCAGCTCAAAGCAAGTACCTATTAGGAGGTATGGAAGAGACAGAAGGACCCCTTCTCTCCTTCCTTTTGGGAAAAATCCTGGTTTACTCCAGGGAAGAAGACATCCAAGCCAAGGGCAATAAGTTAAGCGTGGCCAGGTAGCTAAGCTCTGGTTAATAAAATGTCAATGAGTCGTGGTGTGCGGCTTCTGGGAGCAAGCTAACTCATCGGAAATGGGGAAGTCCCTAACTTGTCCTTGTCTCTTCTCCCTTCTTCCTACATGTCTTGACTTGAGCCACAGACACCACATTCCTGTGGTGATCAGCAAGGGTGAGAGGGTGAGGGCCACGGCTGATGACGGCTCGAAGAAAAGAGTCAGCAACACCACCGAGCCAGGCACGGAGCTTGCGCTTCAGGCCCATGTGTTTGGCTCTTGTCCTGGAGAGCCTGAGTCGCTAGTTCGATCACCATCTCACTCGTAACCTTGGACAACACTCTGAGCCTCTCCAGGGTTGTTTTCGCATCTGTCTATTGGGGTTAACAATCTGTGTTAGTCCGGTTGACTAGAGAAATCCATAGGCACTCATATATGTATAAGAAAGAGCTTTATGTAAAGAATAATTGTCCATTAAGAAAACATCTCAGCTGTTGTCAAGGGCTTAAGTGGAGAGCAAATGTTTTGAGAATGACAAGAATTTGTACAAATGTTCAAATGTCCTTTACACAATTGGTGTATGTATGGATTGTGATAAGAGTTTTATGAGCCCCCAATAAGATTTTTTTTTAAAAGAAAGAAAATATCTCAGCCCAGTCCAGATCGAGTCCATAAGTCCAATATCAGCCCACATGTCCGATACCAATCTATAAATTCCTCTTCAGACTCACGCAACACATGCAAGGATACAGAACGCAAGAAGCAGTGGAAGCATCTCAGCGATGTGGTTCCCCCAGCTCCATCAGCGTCGTGCCATGTGTCTTTTATCAGCAGGAAGGTGAAGCAGAGAGAGTGGGCCTGGCCTCCAGTGAGCTATTTATCTCTGTAGCACCTCCAAATGAGGCCATCAAGCTGAGACCTGATGGGCAGGCTAAACTCCACTCCTTCCCTCTTAATAGTCTCAAGTTGACGCCTCAGAAATAGTTATAAAGATTAAATACCTGAACTTGTGCAAAACACTCCTCACCATGACTGGTACAGAGCAGATGCTCATGGATGGGGCTTATGTTTGAAACCCATCCACTGAGCTCCCAGGTCAGCCCTCACCTGTCCGTGTGTGAACTCTGACGCCTGAGGCCCCAAGGTCCTCTTTGTGACTCTCTGGGTCTGCGAAGATCCTCTGCCTTCTAGATTGTCACACACTATATGGATATGGATCCAGACGTCTGTGTCTCGTGGTGAGACGATACAACCAAACATCCCGACTCAGCAATTTCTACGTGTGCAAGTCCGTGACACCACATTCTACAGGCGAGGCAGCCACTTTCCCCACCTTTTCCAAGTTCTTCCAGCACGAGTAGCAAAACCACAATGAAACTAAGCAAAAACTCTTCCCCACCCTGCCTCCTTCTCTCTACAAGCTGTCCTACTTTCAATCACCTCATACGCCTAGGAGCCAGCGCTGGGCGGTGCATGAGGAGGACTACAGAAGGACGGATGCGCTGGAATGATGGTCTTGGCAAAGAACAGCCAATGCCCCGTGGACCACCAGAAGAAGAACCAAATCCGTCTGGGAAGCACTACAGGCAGAATAGTCCACGGAAGCGAGAATGGTGAGATTTCACCGCCCATCCATTGGAGATACTCTCAGGAGGAACCGGCCCTGGAGAAAGACATCATGCTTGATAGAGAGTCATGGCAAACAGATGAAGACCCTCAACAAGGTGGTTGACTCCGTGGCTAAAGATCAGGCTCAAGCATAACAACGGTTGTGAGGCTGGTGCAGGACTAGACAGTGTTGGGAACACTGTGAGACGCAACTGACAAGCTGGCACCCCACACCAGTAACAATAACTCCCATCCCTGGTAACCTCTGATATTCTTTAGTTTATAGGTATTTGCTTATTTAATGGAATGAGATGCTACGGTATTTGATCTTTACTCTATTTTGATATGATTTTTAGCAGCAAAGGTGTGTTATTCTAACAACAGCCCAATATTATGAGAGATTTTTGGTAGGTGGAAATGTCGGCCAAGAGAGCTGTGTTGTTCTAATTCTCACAAGAGTTCCCCCTGTGCATCCGCAGCCCTCAGACCACGTGCCTTCTGGTAAAATGTCTTTCTAGACACAGACCTTGGGATTCCACCACATCTGTGCATAACTCCTCTGGAGAATTGGGTTGCATGCCCCTTTCTGGTTGCCTGGGACACTCACCCCTCCACACACACTCTCTCTGCCCCTGTCCTGTCCAGGTGTCTGCCTGCTGCTCTGCTCCCCTCTCCCCAGGGTGCCCACCTGCCAGGACAGTTGTTACACCGTTGCTGGACACTTGGTGATCCCATGAGCTACCTGCCTCACATCAGGCTCCAAAGGTGGTGTTCGTGCAGAGCAGTCAGCAAGGAGGACCCCCACCCCCATCCCCACCCCCGGAGAGGCAACCGCCCTCTGCAGAGGGACTGGCTGCGGACGTAGGTTCTTGGGGAGGCCTTCGGGACTTGAAAGATCCTCCATTGAATACACCCAACACCTGGACGTCCTCCCCATCTTGTAACTTCTTTAGAGTGTGGTAATCCACCCCCACAGGAACTTAGGAGAAAAGTGCTTCGTGTGTGCTAACGAGACACTGTGCTACCAGCAATGTCCCCTTTGCTCGCAGGGTCTCTGTGACGGGAAGTGTCTTTCTCAAAGCTGCTGGAAGGAGATGACGGGGAGTAGGAGGCGTTAAAGAACAGACTGGAATTTTCTTAAAGTTCTGGAGCTGAAAGTCCATTTCCAGGTCTGGACAAGGTGGGTTCTTCCTTGTAGATAGTCCAGATGTTCCTTGGACCCCAGGCTTATAGGTGATCCTTCCAGGGTATCTGTCGTTTCCTGTGTGTGCCTGTTTCTGTGTCTAACCTGCTCTCTTTATAACAGCGGTTCTCAACCTGTGGGTTGCAACCCCTTTGGGGGTCGAACGACCCTTTCACAGGGGTTGCCCGATTCATAACAGTAGCAAAATGACAGTGATGAAGTAGCAACGAAAATAATGTGATGGTTGGGGGTCACCACCACATGAGGAACTGTATGAAAGGGTCGCGGCATTAGGAAGATTGAGAACCGCTGCTTTAAAGCTCAGACATGATTAGGCTTAGGACCTGCCCCACCTGACTCTGATGCAATCTAATGAACAGAACCAAGAAAACCCAATTTCCAGACATCGACAGAATGACATCGACAGGTACACACCCACAGCAAGCCCTGCTCATGGGGACCCTGAAGGACAGAGAAGATCGGCCTCCGGTTTCCAGAGCTGGGGTTTCTAGGGAGGCAAGACCGCCACATCTTCCACCCAGGGAGCGGCTGGTGGGTTTGGACCATTAACCTTGCAGTTTGCAGCCCAATGCTTAACCCACTGCACCTTGAACATCTCATCCATAAGAGGAATTAGGAGCCGCTGTGATAATTATGTTATTGTCAAGTTGGCTGGGCCAAGAGTCTCATGGTTGGGCAGTAAAGGCCTAGTCATGCCCCATGATATGACCGAACATATTGTCATCACCTCCATAAGCCAACACACTGCCATATTGCCTGCGACCCTGGGCGCCTTCAGTGGCCGGCCACCAGCAGCCTGCCTTCTGACCCTACAGTCATCCACGTTGCAGTCTGATATCAGCCTGTTGGGTTCCTACTGATGTTGAGTTACTTTATCAGTCCCCAAAGCTACTTGAGTCAGGAAAAGGCTCCAACTTAATGTCTGGCCCATAGAACTCAGCCCAAATGTGCTCACATCGACTGCGATGTGAACCATCTTCTTGATATAAAGTTCTCTCCGTATCTATCTATCTAGATACAGATATCTGAAATGTACCAGATGACACTGGTGACTGTCTTAGGTTGGGTTCTGTAGACAAGGAAAAATCGATGACAATATCGATACCTATATCTAGATTTTCACCGATTTTGCTTCTCTAGAGAACCCAGCCTAACACAGCCATACACACACACAACCCAAACACCAGAATCTCATCATCTGGCAGATTGAGATTCATAACACCCCATACGGGGCTTGTGAGACTATAAATCTTTACTTTCCCCCACAGAGCGCCTGGTAGGTTTGAACCAAGGACTTTGTGGCTAACACCTTCCCCCTTAACTGCGCCACCACAATTTAATCCACAGCAGTAAGTAATGAGCCACGGTCTGGACTAATCTTTAGGCCAGGCTGACAAATATCATGGGGGGTGGGGCCACACCTTGAGGGGAAGGGCTTAGTCAGAACACTTGAGAAACCCCATCATCTTAGTTTAAGTCTGAATAAGTGGGTGTAAAACCCTTCAAATAAGAGAAAAGTTCCGGCCATCCCAGTCAGCACTAGGATGTAAACGGACCCTGCAGCGCTCATTGGGTCAGATGCCCATAAGTCCCGGAGAAGAGCTTGAGACCCAGGATCGGATCGCTGAGCTGCCCTGGGGTGGAATTGGCAGCTGCACCTCATCAAGATCAACCTTCTCTAGCCTGGGCTCCAGCAGCCCAACCCTGACTCTCACTGGCAGGCTCAGCTCATGTACCTCGCTGGGAGGACCAAATAAAAAAAGGTCCCAAAGCCACACCAGCAGAATCCCACAGTCCAGTTCACGCCCTGGCCTCCCCTTCGACTGCACATGTGACCAGAAAAGGCCACTAGGTGGGTACTAAGCTTCTTAAAGCCCCAGCAGGAAGAGTGTCAGTCCTGACCCCTCTCCTTCGCTCCCTTTTTTGTGTTTTTTCCACCCATTCTAGACTGGCCTCACCTGGGTTTCCTTAAGAACTGGCCCTTGCCTCGGGCCACACAACAAGGACTTTGGAACCGAGTCATCAGGTTCCTTACCTTTCTCCTCAGATTCCAGAATTTCCTGCAAAACCAGGAATGAAGTGGACTGTTTGGGAGGCTCATTTAACTCCTGTTTCTCCTGAAGCATCTTGTAAACTTCAGATTCTTTGTCGATGACGAGGCCGCTTGGAGGCTGAGAAGGCTCTAAGCTGTGAAAAAAATGTTTGGGGATTCATTAGGACATGTCAGAGGTTATGAAAAAAAAAAAAATCCCACAATGTCTTCAAGCAAAAACATCCTTGAATCAAATGGCAGACAGAAATTAGCCCGAGGAGCGGACCCCCCTCCAGGCAGCCACAGGCCTGCTAAGCCCGAGGGGTATTTACAGGAGGAGCTGCAGCTGCTTCAAGGACCTCAGAGGTTATTTTCCCGAGTGAGTCTTAGAAATTCCGTTCCTTTGGGGCCTCACCCCCTGGAATGCCTCTTTTTAAACCACATAAACAACATTATGTCAAGAGAAAACATACAAGCGGGAAAATGCCAACCACAATGTGACCACTGAAAAGTTAGCTGGCCACGTACATTCCATGCATAGCGCAGCATCGCGGTGCCCTTTAGTTCTGATTATATCCAAGGGGCTCCCGCTTCCCATAAACGCCTCAAGATTTTCCTTATCTCGGGCACGGAGGGACCTGCCTTTCCTCCTTCACAAGGTCCGTGGCAACGATGAAATATGAAAGTGCTTTAGAAACTAAGGTGACCAGATGTTCCACTTTTGGCGGGATTTTTGGAGTTTTAAAAAAGTCTTGATTTTTTGAAAGAATCCATGACAAGCTAGGGAACGGTCTATTTTTAATCAAGAACACACACCCCCACCCCTACCCCACAGTCAATGATGTCCCGCTTTAAATCTGATCACCTTCTTATAAACTGTACAGTGCTATTTGGGGGAGCAGAGGTCTCCCCTTGGGCTCAGATGAATTCTCTCTGCGCCCTGTCTCTCTCCGCTGAGACAACGTCTGGGGCAACTGCTCGGGTTCCTGGGCCATTTTCAGGTCACCACTCAGGTCTCCGGCCAGCAGCTGTGTGAGTCGGTGAGGAAACCCCAGCCACTTCCCTTTCACGGCATCGTCTCTCAAGAAAGGTAGCAGCAGAGAGCGACAGGGGCTTTGCTGCTGCCAGGGAAGGACAAAGGTGAAGCAGAAAGCCCCACCAGCCCCTTTGCAGGTGTCACCGGGAAAGGGGACAGCAGCAATCGTTCCCCTGCTCATACCTGCGGTCTCCGCCTGTGTCTCTCTCCTCCCCCCTGCCCTGCCTGTGGATGAGGCCCCTTTCATCAGCAGGACTCCCACGGACCCCACAGGACAGGGTAGAACTGCCCCCTGTGAGCTTCCGAGACGGGAACTCTTTCTGGGAGTAGAAAGCCTGGTCTTTCTCCTGCCTCCCTAGGACAGGAAACACCATGGCCGCTCGCTGGCTCCCTTCTCAGCCCTGCTGTTTGAGTTCTATGCTGATTCTTTCTGGGAGTTCTGTGTTCTGAGCTTGCCCTACAATAAATGGATTGCATTGTTTTTTAATGAGTTTTTCCTCTATTACACTTAGAACTATTTTCAAGTCAAGTCAAGTCAGAACCCTGGAATGTTCCTGGGAAGAACCTTGTATCTTCTACGGGGAATGGTATGTCTGAAAGCCACTGAGGGAATACTAAAGATGACAGAACCGAAACCCCAAGGTCATCACCATGTGTTCTCCCAACAAACAACTCTTCAAAGTATCCCCATGGTCAAAAAGAACAAACAAAAAAACCATCATTTTTCTCAAATAATGACGTCATTCCACTAGATGACCCTTTCGAAGGCATTTTCCACGTTCATTCCTTTTTAGGTTTTTTATTTATCTATTTTGTTGAAAGTATAATACACTCGTACTCCATTAAAAAATAGCAAACTCATCTCCATGCCTAGATCTTAGACATTAAAGACACATACCACGCTAATATTTTTCTTAATTCTAGAGGGAAAGCATTCACTTAAAAGAAAGAAGAAGAGGGGGGGAAATAGCATTCTTGCTTTTATATATAGTAACAGCAATGACATAAAGAATTCTACAGTGATGTGATTTCAGAACATAAAATAAACATAACTGAGTCGCCAAGGGGAAAGGTTTAGTGAGTGGGAGGCAGGAAGTAACCACATTCTTCTAAGCCCAGTCTTTGGGGTCTGACTAACAAAATACAAGATTTTAATCAAACTCAACTCCGTTGCCTTACGCTCTATGTTCAGCATACTTGGCCTGTCTATTCACCACTTGTCTGAAGGTCTGACATTCTCTCCATTACTGTAGGCCCTGACCTCAGAGGCTTACGCTAAGAAAAGAGTGCCTGTCACCTCAGAGATGTCCCAGCTCGTTGGCACTCAGCCTGACGCAGTGGCCGTCAGAGGCGGGTGGTCAAGGACCACAGTGGTCTTTAGAACCAATGAACCTCCCCTTGAGCTCATCTCCAAGGTGAATCTCTGAGGCGAAGGGAGACAGGTGTGCCATGTGGACCTGCTCCTGCTGAAAACTAGCTGAGGTAAAGGTCAAAAGGTCAAGGAAGACCAAGAGCGGCCCACACCTAGAAGGTCTAGTCTGTCAGAAGGATGAAGTGACCCAAATCCCAAACCCACTGCTACTGGTTGAGTCAATTCCGACTCCTAGCGACCCCAACAGGACAGAAAAGAACAGCTCTTCAGGGTTTCCGGAGCTGTAAATTCAAACAAGAGCAGGGAGCGGCAACTCTCTCCTATGGAGAGGCTGGTGGATTTGAACTGGTGACCTTGCAGTTAGCAGCCCAAAATTGAACACACTGCTTCACCCGGGCATCAGTAATCAGAGTTGGGATTTAAGGATGACTTCATTAACATTTTTTAAAATTTAAGCCTTCTTCTGTGACTTACGTGTGTCTAAATGCCAACTAAATGTGTCTAAATGAATATGTCTACGTATCCCAACTACAGCTAGGAAACACTAAGATAAAATTGCCCCGGCTGATACAACTTTAATGGGATCATTTTCTCATAGAGTAAGTGAACCTTGGTTCTTCACTACAACAACCTGTTCGTGAGATGGATTTGGCAAGAGGAGGGGATTATTTGAATAACTGGAAGTCTTGGACAGGACTTTTCTTGATAAAATCCTCCATCTAGGAAGGTAGAGTCAGGAGTCTTTCCCCTCCTCTCCCGCCCCTATTCCTCCCATTATGTACAACTCAGAGTCTGGGTACTATAAAGCAAACAAACTTAAGAAGAAAGCAAAAAATTGAGAAAAGAAGGCAAACCAGCTTGGGACCTCGGGGCCCAAGAAATGACATGAGGGTGCGTCCCCTGGGTTTCTTTTTACCACATTCATTTCCAGAAGAGGGGCTTACAGTGGCAGCTACTCAGAAAGGGCTCCCACACTTACACACCAACGTCCACAGCAGCATTGTTCACAACAGCCAAAGAATGGAAGAAACCCAAGTCTCTATCAATACGTGAAGGGATAAATTAAATGTGGTCCATTTAGACAGTGTCATCTTATTGCATCATTAAAGAGAAATGACAGCTGAAACTCTGATTCATGCTATGGCATGGGTCAACCTTGAACGCATGCTTCAATAAGAGGGAGGTTTGCCAAAAAGGCTGAGGCAGGTGAACAGATGGAGAAGTGAAAGAGTTGAGGGACAGAGAGGAAGACTGCCATATGCACCATCTGGCAAGAGTTACCTAGGAGCAGATGCACGGATAGACATGCGGGATGAACAGGTGTGGGAGAGACAGACGTGTAAGAGGTTTGACAGGATATTGTAGTACATGAATATTACTTTTGCTGCAAATACATCTATGAATGTGGTGGAGCCTACAGGGGACACACTTCTTAGATGTAACAAAATGCCTTGGAGGAATAAGCTGCTAGGCCTGGGAGCTCAGGACCATGGCGACACCAAGGTATGGAGAGTGGGGTATCAGCTCCAGAGGGAGTAGGGTAGACTGGGAAAAGACTATAAAACAGTAGTCATCCTGGGATGTTCTGTATCTTGATTGCATCAGTATTCTGGTTGCCATGATGTTCTATAGATTTTCAAGGGATTATTGAAACTGGGTAAAGATGTCATGGGTTGTTTTGTTTGTCTGTATTCTTTCTCATACTGCATGTGAGTCTACATGTATTGCAAAATAAACTGGCAGGCTATGTGGTCTTGAAAGAAAATCTTTTTTCCCTAAATGGTGAAAGCTAAGGGAGAACTGGAAATGATACGCACAAGATTTAGGTACTTGATTTCTATGGGGGTGGGAAGGAAGGTGGTAGATTGACTCAGATAAACCCTTCCTTACTCATGTCTCAGATCTCGGGACACGGATACATTTCAAAAGGTTGAAGTCATACAAATTATTTTCTCTCATCATAAGAAAGTGAAACTGGACATCAATACCAAAAAAATAAAAATTGAAAGTATACCAATAATTGCTTGCTTATGGAAATTAAGCAATGTAAACTACTGATGACTCAAACCAAATCAAACCCCACTGCTATCGAGTTGATTCCAACTTTAGCGACTCTGCATAGGGTTGCCAGGACTACTAAACTTCATGAAAACAGACAGCCTCAACTTCCTCCCAACGAGCAGCAGGTGGGTTTGAACTGCTCTCCTTGTAGCTAGCAGACCAACACCTAACTTATAGCACCACCAGGACTCCTTACCAATGGGTCAAGGAAGAAGACGTCCCAGCCTGGTTACTCCAATGTTCATGACGGAAAAAATGCACTCCTGGGAAACCCTATTCAATCCCTTGTTAGAAAGGGAGGCTGAGCTGAGTTCTCTCTAAAGCTTAGTCTTCAAAGGCCTAGATGTTGGACATGTGATAAGAGGCCAGAGCCGTGATTATGGGCCCCAGAAGAGGGGAGGACACCCAGACACCAGAGCCAGTTCTCCAAGACTCTGGGCAAGTTTAGCTGGAGGAGCAAGCAGCCACCTGCAGGGTAGAGGTTTCCTTCTGACCCGTCTCCAACTGAGTCAGAGTGAGGACAGTTCCTCTGACATCATTTGAACAGGGAACAATGCATTCCTTTATTTCCACTGCACCTGCTTAGAAATCTGTCTCCCTAGTGCTTGGGGGAGTGCCCAGAGAACACAGCTTGGTAGAGCAGGTCTCCCAGGACACCTGTGTTGGTTAGGGAAACTCAAATCAGCAGAGAGCCACCCCCTACCCTCTTTGAACTGCACGCAGGGTATTAGCCCTCACAGAGCCAGAGGGAGCTACATCCATCTCAAGGTTGTCCCTGGGTGGTTCAAACAGCTAAGGGCTTGACTACTGATGGAAAGGTGGGCAGTTCAGGTGCCTCAGGGTTTAGGAGTCCCTCAGATAGCTGAGGGACGGTGCTGGCTGGCTGAGCTAAAACCAGACGGTGCTGGCTGGCTGAGCTAAAACCACAATGCTAGAAAAGAGGACTTAAGTGTGTGTCATAGCAAAAGCTCCACAACAGTAGTCTACAGGCACCCACCCTCTGGAGGCCCCACCCCCTGCCCCACCCCAAGTCATGAATCTGGAGTCCCTCGGGGCAGTGACATCAGTGATGACAGGCATTGACTAAGTCAGCCAGGGCCAGCCACCGTACTCAGCACTTTTCACCCGCCTCTCACTGCATCCTCCCCTCTACCGGTGAGCGAGATGGTTAGGATGCTCTCCACCGCTGAGAAGAGCAGACTGTGACCTGAGAGACAGTGACCTGGTTTGCTCAAGGTCCCCAAGCAGTTAGAGGAAAAGCCGGGATTCAGGCTCAGGCCCCTCTCGGTGCATACGTGGGACCTTGAGGAAAGTACCGGGCAGCGTCACGTAAATAATCAAACCCAGGCCATTTCTGAAGTACCAGAAAATGAGCAAGAAAACAAAAACCAGACTCGAGTTGCTTCCCACGCTCCTGGCACCTGCACCCGGGCAGAGTAGGACTGCGCACCACAGGGTTTTCAAGGCCATGGTCCATCAGGAGCAGGTCACCAGAGCTTTCTCCTGAGGCACTTGAGTGGGTTCAAACTGACCACCTTTCCGTCTGCTGTCAAATCCTTAGCTGTTTGAACCATGCAGGGACAAACTCGTAGCGGACGTAGCTTCCTCTGGCTCCCAGAGGGCTAAGGCCCTACACTCAGTTCAAAGAGGTCAGGGGGTCGGGGGTGGCTCTCTGCTGATTTGAGCAGCCTTTCCTCCACCCACCTGACACCCAACAGTAATGCCACACGGAAGGCCTCGCACTCAGTGTCCTCCCACCTGCCTTCCCAGTTTCATCCAGAAATGGCATCTGTGTTCGTGTCCGGGAAGGCCTACAGGAGAGACAGCCACACATACACCCCACGATGCTTTGGAGCACATGGGACAAAGAAACACAGAGTGGGCCCCCCAGGCAATCAGGGGTGATCTCAGACACTGAGTATGCCAGTATGCCAGTTCACAGACTAAACAGTCAGGGTGAGCAAGCGCTTGGGGCTTGTGCTGAGCAAACGAGAAAGGTTGCCTGCCCTGGGGCCACTGGGCAACCAGGAGTGCCTTGGTTGGGAATGAACTCAAGCAGCCTCTAGGAATTCCTCCTAAAACAGGGGCCCCAGATAAGGCAGCACAGCTGATTCGGGCAGCTCCTTTGGCGTGGGCTGTTTCTCCATCCATCCTCCGAGAGTTTGGGGTGGAGAGGAGGTGAGACCAGAAAGGAGACTAGTGATAATGGCTCTCGGACACAGCGGCAGCCAAAAATGGTCTGTCACAGGATGGGCCGGCCGGCTGCAGGGAAGGCTTGTCTAGGCACCAGACAGTTTCAGACTTCATTGTTGGCGATCAGGGGAGGGAGCAGGCGGGAAGGAGAGCGAAGAAAGAAGACATTAATGAAGGAAAAATAGCCACACTAAAAATAATCCCCAGGCACATACTTCTCCCAATGCATAGCTGCTCTTTCAATTAAGAATGTGTCATTTCCTGGGTTATTAAATCCAGATCACAGAACATTCCACTGTGGGACCGTAAAGAGGGTCACATTCTCAGCCTCTCCCAGCACCACCGAGGTGGCAATGAGCCGGATCGCAGCCCTCGGCTTGCACACCCAGCTCCTGGCCAGAAGGCGCAAGAAGCAGTTGCCCTTGGGGTGGGGGTTACGGGGTGCGCATGGAAGGCCTGGAGGGCCTGGGGACTCTGGGTCCCAAATGGGCCCCACAGCCACCTTCAGGGTATCCTAGCTCAAGCCTGGAGGGCCTTGAAGGTACTAGAACGGGGGAAAGCAGTAGCAGAATATGTGGCCACGTAGCCTCGGTTATTAAGATAAAATGCCGCCGATGACCTTTGCTGTTGCGGGTGCTGCTGAGTTGAGTCCAACACAGTGACCCCATAGGGTTTGCCTGCTCTCACGGCCGGCTGTTTCCCCCGCAGAGCCACTGGATTGGTTCAAACTGTCAACTTTCCCGTTAGCGGCTGAACTATGTCAGCCAGCGCTTAACCGCTGCACCATCAGGGCCTCTTCAATAACCATGACATCTTAAGTCAAAGTCACCGGCAAAAAGCATGCCTGTCTTTCTTGTCCACTAGATCTTCAGGATCCTTAAAGGTAAGCATAGTGCTCTCAGTGCTGAGAGGCGGGGCCTGTAGAAAGGGGGGAGGGATACTCAAAAGTCTGTCTCTTTGCAGGGTGGGGGCGGGGTACATGATGTACCTTAAGCCCCCATGAGGGATGCCCACAGTAGTCTTTTCCAAACAAGTAACCAGTGTGAACCCCGCCCTAACCTCCTCATGAAGCTGTTCACTTACAATTGAATTATCTGAAAAGCTAGGCAGATTCTTATCAAGGGTTAACGGAGGAGAATTTGAATGGCAAAATGACCTTCGGAGTTAATGCCAGACGTTGAGTCAAGCCTGGCCCACGGTGTTCTCAAACACATTTGACGGTTCCCGTGAAGACAGGTCCCATAAAAAGAAACTGTCCCTCCAGTTTTAATGGAAGAAATCACCTTCAGGCTGCAAGCGGTCTGGTTGGAGTAAAGAGCAGTCTCCCCCTCTAGACAGGGCATGGGCTTTCCAACCTCCCATGGATCCCTCTGCTCCCCGACTTATACTCAGAACTCTGCCCTCACTTCCGTCTGGTGACTGTCACCCTTGGTCATCTGAAGATAAAGCTCCTGACCTAGCCCAACCTCTTTGCATCCACAGAGATCCAGCCCCGTCTCTTATTCTCCATCCTCACAACGACTCCTTTTGCCACGGGCTGCTGAGATTCCGTGCTTTGTGGGTTCATCTTCCGCGGAGGCTGGGGTTGAGCAGAGGCGGCTTCCCCGGCTGCGAAGACCCAGAGGAGCTTGTGATGAAGACGCAGAGACAGGGGGAGACCCGCATCCCAATCCTGAGATGTTTCCTCGGACTCTCCCCGCTCTCTCTCCATCTGCAACCCCACCGCCCTGGCTTGATTCCGGTCCCCCAGCGCCACGCCGGTTCTGGTGAACGGCATTTACATCCTATTGGGAGTCTCCTTCTTCAGTGGTTTCTGGTCCACGGCTTCACCCAAAAGTTGCATCATGAGATATTTCTCCCTCACCTGGATCAGGCGCTGAATGAACACATGTAGGCACTACATTCGGTTCCTTTCATATCCTCCCCATTGAAAAACGCTGGGGATTTCTCAAGTAGAGCAGGGCTGTCAGTGAAGGGCATGGTCAATGACAAGATGACACCAACCACAACAATCAGGCTAACAATGACAAATAGGTCTCAGAAACGGAATCAATCAGTCTGTCCAGACACAATGCTGGACACTGTCCTTTCTTATTTTTTCCAAGAAGCCCTACAAGTTGTGTGATGTTACTCTAATTCAATATGTGAAGAAAATTAACGTAGACAGTACTGTATTTTCACAAAAATAATAGATGTCTTTTTGCCAAACATGCCCCCCCCTCTGGGGAGTTGTTTGTACTCTCTGAAGCAGGAGGTAGGCTCCACCTTCTTCCACCAGCTTGGCTGAGCCGGGCGCAGGGAAACCCCTCCCCAGGCTAACTTGGCAGAGAACTCCTGGGCTTACTTACGATCTGCCGTTAGTCTCCTCCCCACTGGCTGCTGTCTTTGACTCCAAGGCATTGTTGAAACTGGAGATATTTTCCGATGAGTAGAGGCCAGCTGGGTTGTTGTACTGGTTGGTGATGACCCTGGGGGCGGTGCTGGAGGCGGGCGAGGCAGTGAAGGGCATCGCACTTCGGTTGTGGGCACTTCCTATGTGCAGAACTTCCTGTAGGCCAAGACCAGAGGGAAAGTCAAAAGGAGCTTCCAATATGCACCCCTTCCTGGGCAGTGGTGGGCAGTGCAGACTGAAGGCCAGGGAGTGAGGTGCCCCAGCTGAGCTAAGGACGGCCCTGATTCGACACTTGACTTTAGTTGAGGGGCACCGAGTATCCATTGAGAGACACCACCATGAATTCTCTTAAGACGGGCAAGTGTGCCGCTCCACACCCCAGCTCTGCTCCAGAAAGCCTGATCTCCCACTGGGTACATTTGAGCAGCGTAACCTTGTCGTCTTGGGCTGTCAGGATTCAAGTCAGAGCTGAAACTTCCTTTCAGGGCACATTCCAGAGGGATTACAGTACCAGAAGGAGAGGCTCACGGCAAAGTCCCCTCAGTCAGTTCGTAACCATAGATGATTAAGGGTGGAGATAAATTCCCCAGAAGTGAGCAGGGTTAGACAAGAAAGATAAAAGGGTACCACGGGGGTGTGGTGGGGGGTGGGAAGTGGGGGGGTAAGGAGCAGTGGCTGAATGTGCAGAAATGGGCTCCAGGCTCTGGCAGAATGGGGTTAAAAGAAATGAGGTGTTGTGTCAATGAGGCCGCAAGTGTTGGGCTGCTAACCTGCCAACTGCAAGGTTGGTGGTTCAAACCAACCAGCAGCTCCACGGGAGAAAGATGAGGCTGTCTGTTCACCAAATCAAGACTGTAAAGACTTGGAAAACCAAAGGACCAGTTGTACTCTGTCCTATGGACTTGATTGCCGTGGGATTCTTTGTTGTGGGGGAGCAACAAGGCTAAGCAGATAGGTTAGGGGTTACCTGTTACAGGGGTGGTGCCTACAGGAGCTGTGTAGAAGGATTTCGAATTCCCAGTGTCCTCCTTCCTCTATTTCTGTGCTTTGAGAATGCACACTTCACCGCTACCCTGGATTTACGAGCCATCGGGGGAGTAATTACTGCAACTGGGACATCTCAGGGCTTCTTCACAAACACGCACAAAAAACTTCTGAAGCAGGACGGCACTGAATCTGCACCTCCCAGAGAGGGACATGTCTGATTGGAGCACACGGGAGCAGATGAAGGGGGAGGAGAGAGTGGAGCACATCCTGGCCCACGAGGGCTTGAGGACGATGTTCCCACTTAGAGCAGCCAGTCCACAGAGAGGACCACATGGCCGGCCCCACTATGAGACATGACATCCCTCACTGACCCATAGGCCTACAGGGGACAACAGTGGAGACACAGTGTGGGAATTGCGCCCGATCTGATCTGGCCCCACCGAGACAAAACACTAAGGGGGTGAAACAAAACAGCAAGGGAACGGAGTGGCGAAGTCTCCAGGGAATGCTGAGGTGGACTTTGGGGCCAGGAATTAGTGCCCTAACAGACTGGACTGGAAAACACTCCTAAAGGCCAACAAACAGTCCTTGAACTAACTACAAGCTTTTTTTTTCTTGTGTTTTGTCATTGGTTTGTTGTTGTTTTGTTTTATATTGTTGCTCGGTTTTGCTTCGTCTTGTTTTTGTGCATGTTATTATCTCTGCAGGTCTGTCTAAGTAAAATAGGCTGGATGAACAATCTGGCGCAGAAAACAACAGGACTGACAGTGCCGGGGGGACATGGGAGAAGGGGAGGTGGGGGGAAAGGTAGTGGTATTAACAAACCCAGGGACAAGGGAACAACAAGTGATCCAAATCGGTGGTGAGGAGGGTGTAGGAGGCCTGGTAGGGCGTGATCAAGGATAATGTAACCAAGAGGAATTAATGAAACCCAAATGAAGACTGAGCATGATAGTAGGACAAGAGGAATGTCAAAGGAAATAGAGGAAAGAGCTAGGAGGCAAAGGGCATTTATGAGGTCTAAATAAAGACATGTACATATGTAAATATATTCATATATGAGGATGAGAAAATAGATCTATGTGCATATATTTATAGGTTTAGTATTAAGGTAGCAGATGGACATTGGGCCTCCATTCAAGTACTCCCTCAATGCAAGTATACTTTGTTCTATTAAACTGCCATTCTATGATGGTCACCTTCCTGACACAATCGCTGAAGACAAAGCGAGTATATAAGCAAATCTGGTGAAGAAAGCTGATGGTGCCCGGCTATCAAAAAATATAGCATCTGGGGTCTTAAAGACTTGAAGGTAAACAAGCATCGATCTAGCTCAGAAGCAACAAAGTCCACATGGAAGAAGCACACCAGCCTGCGTGATCACGAGGTGTTGAAGGGATCAGGCATCATCAGAACAAAAAAATCATATCATTGTGAATGAGCGGGGGAGTGCAGAGTGGAGACCCAAAGCTCATTTGTAGGCCACTGGACATCCCCTTACAGAAGGGTCCCGGGGAGGAGACAGCCAGTCAGGGTACAATGTAGCAAGGATGAAACATACAACTTTCCTCTAGCTCCTAAATACTTCCTCCCCATCCACTATCATGATCCCAATTCTACCTTACAAATCTGGCTAGACCAG
>NW_022103968.1:33430704-33458387 GCF_000313985.2 Echinops telfairi | reverse complement strand
GAAGGATGAGGGCAATGAATGTACAAATGTGCTTTACACAATTGATGTGTGTATGGATTGTGATAAGAGTTGTATGAGCCCCTAATAAAATGATTAAAAAGCTTGTGAAGCTAAAGTTTCTTTTTTCAAAAATCAAACCTTTACTTAATTCACTGTATATATATAGTTTAACACAGCTCTTTGGTGACTGACTTCGGCAGGCCATTATTGCAGAAGCATGCAGAAGCATCCCTCGATCAGTCCACAACTTCCAGAGATGTACAGCATGCTCTGGGTGGCAGGCTAAACGCAACCAGTAACCAGGTGGCACCAAGTCAATGCCAACTCATGGAGACCTCTCTGTGTCAGAGAACTGCGCTCCATAGGGTTTTCAATGTCTGGGTTTCTGATCACCAGGCGTTTCTTCTGAGGCTTCTGGGTGGACTCCAACCTACTTTATAACTGTAATTTTGCTACTGTTATGACTCATCATGTAAATGTCATGTAAATATCAGTATGTATTTTCATTGTTACAAATGAAAAGCAGTGATTAATCACAAAACTATGTAATTATATATTGTGAAACATTTATGTGTTTTCTGATGGACTGTGGCGACCCCTGTGAAAGGGTCATTCCATCCTCAAAGGGGTCACGACCCACAGGTTGAGAACCGCTGGTCTAAGGCTACATTCCTTTGGCTTTGTCTGCAACCCTACGTCCACGGGAGGGGACGCATAGCCAATCCAAGGAAAGAGAAAGCAAAACGTTGCTACACACTGCCCACTGGAGCGGAAGTCCAGGACAACGCGAGAATGGGAGATTCGGGTTTTCCCTCGGTAGAGGATTTCTCAAGAACGCATGTTCTGTACATAAAAGGAGTTATCTCAACACCCGTGGGACTACTGGTCTTTCCAGAAGACTGGGGAATTAATTCAGGGCCTGCCCTGTTGGAAGGGATGATGTCATTGTTTGGACTTGGTATTTATCACTGTCTCCAAGGAAACGAAGTAATGAGGAAATGCACACTAGGTGTGTAACTGCACTGACCTCAGATAAGCTGGGGTGTTGGTTGGCGTTACTTAAACAAACAGATCTTTCTGTGGTGGATGAACTTTGCTCAGACTCAGGCCTCCTCTCTCATTTTAAAGTGGCTGAAGTGGAAGATTTGGGGAAAATGAGAAGTGGGTAGTTTTACATACGACTAAAGAAAAGGATACTCCATCTAGAGCTTAAATTTCGACTTGAGTATGTTTTTAAATCTGAAATCAACCTTCAAAATATGAAGACAGTAATTCTATGTTTAAGATGAAAATTCAAGTACAGCACAACTTGAAATGGACAGCTAGCATGAAATGCTTGTCTACCTAATGTAAGCAAGGATTTCCAAGGTTCAAGTACAAGCTACAACACAAGCCTTCCTTGTGTGCTGTAAAATATACAAAAGCTTAACACATTACAGTGTAACGTTTGCAGCAAGTGGAATGAGCTGGCTGGGAGCCCCTGACTTCACTGTGGCATGTTTACAATGAGTTCACAAAGCTGCCTGTCTGTCGACTACCATCTCATAACTTTTTCTGAGAGGAGCTGTATAGCATACGTCCATCTCCACTTTTGAAATGATCCTCGAAGAGACTCTTAGGAGTCTGAAGTATGACTTATAGTATATTAATGAGAAAAATTGTGTATGTTATTTCTGAAATTTTAATTGAAGCCATTTCAGAAACAAATGCATGTTTTCCTTTGTTTGGAGAAAACGTGACTTAAAGCACACTGCTCCCATTTACACACACAAATACATCCAGAAGGAGCTTGGTGGCACCACGGTTAAGAATTCAGCTGCTCACGCAGAGGTGGAACTCGCCGCAGCCGTGGAGGAAGGATGGGGTGGCCATCGTCCATAGAGATGACAGCCTTGGAAGCGCTGTGGGACACTCCCTCTCTCCTGTCCTACTCACTCCCCAAAGCCCAAACTCACTGCCATCTTCAAGCCAATGCCGAATGTCCTGCACTTCACACATGTTTCTGGTTTATGTAGAAAGGATGGTAGTATGTTATCTTTTGGTTCTATCTAGATTCACCACAAAAGCTACATCAGAAGCCTCCCCGCCACCTTTTTTTCTTCTCTTATTTCAAATGGAATACTCACTCATTGTAATTTTGAAAACGCAAATAAGGAAGAAAGAAACCATCTATAATCTAACCTCTGTGAGCTCGGTAAATTAGGGATCTTTGGACAATCAACCTCCTTAGGAAGCTTATCTGCTCCACAAATTGTACACTGAATTGCCACCCCATTTTTGTAACATAAATTTTTATTTTAGTTCATTTCTACATTCTTCATTGATTGATTGATTTATGTAAAATGTAGACGTTGCTGGTTGGATATGTACTGTGTGCCAGGAAATACATCATTTCTAAATAAAGGCTCAGTAGAAGCCATGCATTCACTTGTAACAAAAATACAGACTTTTATCCGCAAACTCATGGAAACCAGCTAGGGGGGTGCAGGGAAGAGAAGCAGGGTTTACTATTAAGCTTCTCCTTCTTTCTTCCAGGATCCAGGCCTGGGAGCCCACACTTATTTTGGTCTCTGGCATGACTCACTTCTATCTGACGTCCATTCGGAGCTGAGGGTGCCTTCATTATCCCTGGAGCCTGCCAGCCCGATTCCGTGCAGGAAGGCTTCCACCTTATCATCTTCCTACTGGCCCCTTCCAGTCGCAGCCTGGGGTTTTCCAGCCCTTTCCTCCCAAAGTTCCCTTACGGGAAGAACTGAACAAGAGCCAGATCCCAGCAGCAGCAGACTCGCTGGGCTCTCTTTACCCCAGGCCTCCATGGGCAGGAAGAAGGGGGCTGTGCAGGACATCATCCAAAGTGGGAGAGCAGGTAGGGGCTAAGAGCAGGACAGGGAGGGCCAAGTACTTACTTGGGGTTCTGAAGCTAAATTCATCTTGTACGGATGACGCTTTCCTTCCTCGGTCACCAGAGGAGACCAGACTTTATGTTCAGATCTGCAACATATTAACAGAGCTGTGGTTGCATCCATGCCAAATAAGGAACACAGACTGAAGACAGACAGACGGGAAAATGCTCCCGACAGGCATGGACTACTGGAGGCATCCCTGGGTGGCGTAAATGGTTCATGTGCTCGGCTGCTAACTAAAAGACTGGAGGTTCGAGTCTGCCCCAAGGTACTGTGGGGAAAGGCCTAGAGGTCGACTTCCAAAAGCTCAGCCAACCAGGGAAAACCGTATGGAGCACCATTCTACTCTGAAACACATGGGGCTGCAGAATCAATTCAGCACCAATGTTTTAATCTAAAACAGGGGGGGGGGGTTCCGAAAATGCCGGGGGAAACTGGAACCAAAACATAATGGAATCGTACAAACGAGGGTGAGTCCAAAAGTATCGCTACAGAAAGTTTTCTTAAACTAGAATATTAAAATGTGAAGCTATTGTTTCCTAACACATCCTCCCCCTGGGCCTGCACATTTCTGAAGGCCGTGTTTCCCTCTCTCTAGCATCCTTTCCCCCTCCCCCAAAGAATTCTGCATTCTTTAATTAACACCACACCAAAACAAGTGGGGCACCCTTAAAGGCCTTCAATTGTGTCCCTTGGGGCAATATATGAGCTATTGGGTGGATGGGATAAGGTTTCCCAATGAAATTCTCATATGATAGTCCTTGCTACACTTGAAAAATGAGCACGTGTATTGTCATGATGGAAACAATTCCTGCAGGTAACTTTCCTGGCCTTTTTCAATTTTCTTAAAACTGCCTCATAATCAGTCCCTATGGTCATCCGGTGTCCTTTGAGGAAAATCTATCAGGATTATCCCTTGGGAATCTCAAGATAATTTGTTGTCGTCTTCTGAGCTGATCTCTCAACCTTGAATTTAACTGGCCCAGCAGACACCTTTTGAAGGCACTGTTTTGATGGGACTTTGGGTTTTTGTGTTTTGAAAACACCCTAATGAAACGAAGACAAATATATAACTGAGAGAACATGTCTACAGCTATCCATTCATTGAAGAGATGTTTAAAATGTTTTGTTTGGAATAAACCCACACATGTATCAACTGAAACTTGAGTAGCAATACTTTCTTACCTACCCTCATATATATAAACATTATATTCCATTTTCCCACAAACTTGCTGATGCTTATATTTATATATATATACACACACACATACATGTGCTATAAGGAGCAATGCTGGTGCTGAGGATTAGACAGTGGGCTGCTAACCACAAGGTTGTTGGCTCAAAACCGCCAGGTGCTCCTCGGGAGAAAGAGGAGACTGTCTGCCCCCATGAAGATTTACAGTCTCAAAACCCCACTCGATGGGATTGAACAGTAAAGTTGTATGTGAATGGATAGATAGAATTGCATAAAATGTGGCAAAAATAAATAAAATAAGAGTCCCTGGGAGGTATGGCGGGCGGGGAGGGGACAAAGAGGAGCTGATATGAAGGAGTTCAAGAAGAAAGAAAATGTTTTGAAACTGATCATGTCAGCATTTGTATAACACTGCTCAATGGGCTGAACTTGCTCTCTGTGGGAGCTCCCGATAAAAAGGCAAAATACAGCATTGGCAATCTGCAGACAGCGGCTATACACACACTAAAAAAGGTTTACAGTCTCAGAAACTTTATACAGGGTCACTATGAGCTGGCATCAACTCAATGCCAATGGGTAGCTTTGTTTTTACATATTCCTATGTAACTTACATTTTTACATACTACTCTGTAATTTGTCCCATGGGTTGGGTTCTGAAGTGTCCAATACACTCGGACATATAACTTTATATTTGGCCCTCGTGGTAACTCTGTCATAGGTTACTGTTAGGTGCCATCAGTCTACTTCACAGTGACCCTACGTGACAGAGTAGAACTGCCCACAGGTTTTTGTATAGTATAACCTTTACCCAACAGTACCTAACAACATCTTCAGGGGAGCAGATTCCTAGGTCCTGCTCCTGTGGAGTCGCTAGGTGGGTTTGAACCTCCAACCTTTGGGATAGAAGCTGAGCTCTTAAGTGTTTGTACCACCAACGCTCCTTATGGCAGAGTCAGAAGACGGCAGTATATTCAGTTCACAGCTGAGAACCTGAGCAAAGGATTCATGAAAAAGAGCTACAGGTGCTCAGGTTGGTGAGATGTTACAGGGCAGGGTAACATAAGATTAGAATAAAGACCCTGAACTCGATCCAATAGAAAACAAGGGGCCCTTAAAGGTTGAACCAAATCACTCCTGAAATCCTGCCCTGGCAGGACCCCATCCAAGACTAAATGAAAGGATTATGGTAATCCTACCCCAATGACGACTCCCAAGTCATGCTCCTCACTAGTCAACCTGTTTGCTCTATTTGACCCTAGTTCTCTTTTCTTTGTTGTTGGGTGCCGTCCAATCAGTTCCTGCCTCATCGTGACCCTATGCACAACAGAACGGAACACCGCCTGTTCCCGCGCCATCCCGTGATTGTTCCCATGTCCGTTGTTGCAGCCAGTGGGTTAATCCGTCTCGGCTGGAGGCAAAGATGGCGAGGCTTCATCTCATGTACTTGGCACATGTTATCAAGAGGGACGCTGGAGAAGGACATCATGCTCCTTTCTTTAGAATACTTCCGGGACACTCAGCACTTGTGGAACGTATGGAAGTCTTGCTCTGTCATTCTAACCTCCCGGTGCAGTCCCCACCACTCAGTGCACGGTGACAGCAGCATTGTAAGTGGATTCTCAGTAGTTCCCGGAAGAAACTTTGATTCCATTATGCCTAACAATAGGCTTAACTGCTTTTACCAGAATCCAAATGTTTAGTTCCAGGTTTTGGATAATGGAGTCCCTGGGTTAACGCGCTTAGCTGCTAACCAGGAGGTTGGAGGTTCAAGTCTACAAGTCTGAAGAAAGGCCTGGTGATCTTCTGAAAAACCCACCGGCCACCTGCCTTGTGGAGCACAGTTCCACTCCGACACACACGGGGTCCCCAAGAGTCAAAGTCGGCTCCATGGCAATGAGAACTGCTGTCTGGTCCAATAAAACACAGGTTGCTGAGAGAAAGAAGCTCGGACTACAGGTTAGAGGGGCAGGCTGCCACACCTGAAATCCGAATTCCGCAGGCCTTTCTGCACACCTGCAGTGTACGTGGTGTTCAGTTAGGGATGTAAGGGGTAGCACAACAGCTGGGTGATCGGAAATCAATGAACTTTTTCGCTGACCTTACCTGGCTATGGTGAGAGTCATGTTGTCTACACAACCCTTAATTTTGTTCTGAGCTTCCAAGTGGGTCATAGTGCCAGTATTTTCCCCATCAATGGCTGTGATGACATCTCCGATGCACAAGTCAGCGAGGGCGGCTTTGCTTCCGGGAGTGACCTGGGTAAAAAGGGGAGGACACACCTGTTACCATTTGTCTCCAAGAAAGCCAACAACTAAGTTACCTGGAGGTCAAGTGTCCACTGATAAGGACAGAGCATTTCACAAGGAAAGAGGCTGAGCGGCCCTGGGTATTTGTAGACTACTTTATAACTTGCAAAGAAGCCCTTTCCTATCTATGCAGTCACTGGATTCGCACAACAACTTTTCAGAAAGGAAGACGCTGTCCCTGTCTCAGACACCTGGAAACAAGCTTGGAGGGACCTTTGAGTTGACCCAAGATCATGCAACTAGCAAACGTATTAGATGATCAAACCCGTGTCAGACCCAGTCAGTATTCTCTTCCAGTGAGCCTTGTTATCACCTTAAAATTAGTTAACAATTACATTCTCCATAAACTCCACCCACTTAGCCCTGGTGTCACAGTGGTGATGCGTTGGGAGACAACTGCTCCCCTAAAGAATGACAGTCTCGGAACCCCTTGGGAGGCAGCTCTGCCCTGTGCCCTGTGGGTGGGAATCGCTCTTGGCAGTGAGCTCGGAGGGTTGTTTATGAGCTCGGAGGGTTGTTTAGTCATCTGGAGAATGACCTGTGTAATAAGATTCCACGTCTGTAAACATTTTAATTGCTAATATCGCTGATAGGGGCCCAGAAACGCTTGGAACACGACACACCAAATTGTTCCCAGTTATACGTTTCGGTCGTGTTTGTTGCCGCTTTGCATTTTGAGTTTTTCTTTTACAGGGAGAGCAAATGACTTTCGTGATTAGAAAAGGCAATAAAAGCGATGTAAAGTCGTACACACAGAGGCAATGGCGTGAACCTTCGTGAGCCCAATGTCTCTTTGGCAAGTTGGAAATGCATTTCCCTCCGAGGATGTTTGGCCACGGCTTCGCCGTCCCTCTTGCCCAAGTGAAGCAGCCTGAGTGTGCTTCCCAAACAGGGAGCAGCAGAAGCCTGTAGGATTCCCGTTCTACTCCCTTGCCACACAGGACCTCGCATGCGTTCACTCCATTTCACTTCCTGCCAGCCTAGACATTGACTGGGTGGGTTCATCCCCACGGGGTGTCTGGTGTTCTATGCATCCATGCCTCAGACGCTCGGGTTCCAGACACTAGGGAGAAGCCAGACAATTATAGCACTGGGTCTTCCATCCCATCTGCTTACAGAGAATTGCGTGTGGGCTGAATAAAGATCATGTCTCACACACAGATGCCCCACTGTTTTTTCAAGTGAATACAAGAGGCTGTTGCAATGGATGAAGTACAAATTCATCTGAAGCAAGACTAAGTTCAGAGTAGCTTGTTGCTATGAGCTACTTCCAAAACCAATAAAAATATTGCTTTCATCATTTGAAGGTCAGACGAGGCCTTGTTGGGTTTTTTTTCCCCTTCCAACATTAAAAACCATTCTTGATGGGAATCCCAGAGCCGCCCTAGCACCAGTGGAGTGCTAACACACCCAGACTCCCAGCTGTAGAGGATCCCGGCATCCCCTTGGAGGAGATCCTTGACTCCTGAGATCCCACAGAGGAGGGGCTGGTGAACATCTCGGGGTCTCTGGAAGGCTGAAGCACAGGCAAGAGACCCTTCAGAGCAAACAAACCAGGACCTAATTCTCCGGTCTTAGCCTTGTAGTGAGATTCAGGGGTTTTTTTAGCCATCATAGTGACTAATAAGCCCGTATCAAATGGGAAACACTTGACCCTTCTGGGGTAGCTGGGTCACTGGGGCCCATCTGCGCCATCGGCACCCTGGCCCCATGAAATGAGGGCTGAGTGAGTGCATCCTGGAGGGCCCATCCGGCTCGGGCACGCGATGACTTTATCAGGGAAAATTCTGCTGGAATGTGGCAGGATGTGGAAACCAGTGTGCATATCTTGACCCCCTAAGCTTCCTTTCTGGCTTTCCCACCCTCTGTTTACCAGAGGTCTCAGAAAGCGAAAGCCCTGCTCCCGATTCAGTTCTCACCAGCCTCTGGGAAAAGACACTTCATACAGGCACCAAGAGGCTGCTCCCATCTTCGTCAACAATCGCGAGCTAGCTTCTGAGTCATCTCCTCCACGGTGTACGAACAAAAGCCTCTCGTTTTCTGAAAATGACCTGGTATGACTTCGTTTCTACTTCGTGTTTTCTAAAGGAGGATGCAGACCCCTCATTTGAAAAAGGACCGTAAGAAGAAACCCAGCTGCCGTCAAGTGGGCCCCAACTCACGGTGGCCCCATAGAACTGTGCTCATAGGGTTTTCAGGGGTGGATTTTTCAAAAGTAGATCACCAGACTTTTCTTCCAAGGCACCTATGGGTGGGCATGAACCTTCAGCATTTCCAGTCAGTAGCAGCCGAGAATGCTGATCATTTTGAACAGCCCAGGGACTTGCAAAGGGGCTGTGTGGTAGTTACATAATCTCATGTCAACTTGAGAGTATTAAGAGTGAAGGGGTGGAGTCTAGCCTGTCAATCAGATCACAGCCCTATGATGCCTTCTTGTGGGCGTGTCCTTCTCAAGAGGATTCTGGGAACTTCCTCTCTCTCTCTGCCTTCATCTATCCGCTGACAAGCCATTTGGAGATTTGCGGAGACCTGAGGAAGCCATGCAGGTGAGACCAGAGGGAGCCATGCAGTGGAGATCTGCGCCAGCCTGTGATGCGTCCACTGCTTTTAGATCCACAAGACTTCACCCACCGACCTGTGATTTCCCTACATTCTGCATCATTGCATGTGGCTGTGTGAGTCTGAAGAGAGATTTATGGACTAGTGTCACATTTATGTACTGATCTGGACTGGGCTGGGATGTTTTCTCGATACACAATTACTCTTGGATATGAAGCTCTCTCTTACACACATGAATGAGTGTCTCTGGATTTGTTTCTCCAGTCACCCCTGTCTAACACAGGCCGTCAATATGACTTCATTTGATGTTGGCCCAAATTTGAGCTGCTTCTGCATGGGCAGACTATCTCCAGGGAAAGCAGCCTGAATCCACGTGAAAAATGCCTCAAACTAATGTATTGGGGCCGAATCTAACATGTTAGGGAGCAGACCCCTTAGGAAAATACCCAAACTCTTTAGCAAGGCCAGAAAGACCAGGCCTCCGTGCTCACCCTCACTGCTTCACTCCCCCACTGAGCTTTAGCTCCAGTGGCCTCTTCTAGTTCATTCCTACCTGAAGTGCCTTAGTGCCTGTTCACTGCTTCTCATCCTCCAGGTCCCAGCTTCAAGGATGCTTTGCCTGACCCCCGCCTTGAGTCATCCTCTAAGTACACGTTCTTCTTAGCACTCGATCACATTATGTTTGCGCATCTGCTTTGGGAGTTCATTCACTTAATGTCTACCTGCATGACTGCCCTCCAGCCCATGGTACGCCCGGGGGCTGGCATACAGTAGGTGCTCAATAATTCCCACCCCCCAGTGGGTGATTGCCTCCACAATATGGAGGACTGTTACATTTTAATCACGCAGCTTCATCGTATCCTTCGGAAGGAGTCTTTCAAATGGAGTTCCAAAGACCACGTCCCTCCATGTCACTGCAGCTGGTTATAACCACTCACCAAACTAAACGGATGAAATTAGAGGGCAGATTTGAGAAGACGGAAATAGAAGAAGAAAAAAGTTTTCACTGTAATCTATTCTGTTGCTGAGAACTATGGAATTTCCATCATCTGATTCAAACTATTTTGAGGGAGAGGTATCTCCGCTAAGTAGATCCCAGCAATACATCCTGGACAAGCGGGAACCCGTCCTGAAACCGAGTAATCAAGGTCTGGCCATGCTGTCTGTCAGTCTGACTCTTCTATTCTTCTCACAACAAAATGGAGGAGGAGCCAGAGCAAATCTTGGAAAGCTGCAGACAGCACCATCCAACAGGACTCGGATGGGATTGTACTTAGGGAAACAGATTAGGTTCACATTTCTCAAGGAAGCACCCACGTTCTGGAAAAAAGATCAAAACAAATAATGAGTTTGCCTTTCAAGGCTCTCAGCTGTCCACAGAAAGGGCAGCAGTTAGAACCCACAGCTATTTCTCAGGAGAAACATAGGGCAATGTGCTTCCATGAAGATTTACGGCTTTGGAAACCTAGGGAGCCGTTCTACTGCAGTCGACTCAGTGTCGATGTTTTCTTGTTGTTGTGCTTTGTTTGTTTTGTTTTCATTTGAAATAGTAATCGTGAAGACCTCACATCAACATGTAAGTTTACAGATGAGGAGGTTGAGGGGCAGAGAGCCGTGACTATGTAAGGTCACACAGCTAAAGGCCTGAGCGTGACCTTGAAAGGTCTCCTCACTCCAACTTCCATTCCCTTTCAGCTCTAACCCTACTGCCAGAGCCAAGGGAACTCCAGGGTTGCAGAGGCTGCCATGCCCTCTACACAAGGAACTGGGGCATCACATAAATCTAAGAAACTAGGTCCCTTCCAGCCAGGGAGAGGCACCTCCTCTGCTTTGTACTGAGCCAGGATCGAGTAGAGCCACCCTTATGGGATACTCCATTCATAACACTGAACTGAGAGAGAATTCTATGCCTCCAACATGGATTAGTTCCTGCCTTGAATGGGAGACTCCAATCCTTGCCCAACTGACTGTTCATCACAGTCATAATCACAGCAAGGACCATCTGTTCTTGAGTACCTACTAGGAACTGTCGTTAGGTTGTTAGGTGCATCCAGGTGCTTCTGACTAATTGTGACCCTATGTTCCACAGAAAGAAACACTGTTTCAGCCTGCAACATCCTCACAATTGCTGATACATTTAAACCTCTGTTCCAGCCACCGGTGTCAATTCATCTCTTTGAGCGGCTTCCTCTTGTTCAATGACCCGCTACTGTACTGAGTCTCTCTAAACAGCCAGGCTTGCCCTCTGACTTACCTCTGGGTAGGTTCAAACTGCCAACTTTTCAGCCAGTAGTAGGGCACTCTACCCGGGGGGGAAATGCAGGTGCTGTAACTTCCTCTGGCCCCAGCTTTCTTCAACTTATTTGAAAACAACTAAACTCACCAATTCAGCCTGGATGCATACCCATTAGCCGTGGAAAATGAAGGCCTTGGTGGCTACTAACCATAAGGTCAGAGGTTTGAACCCACCACCAGGCGCTCCTGCGGAGAAAGATGCTGCTGCTTCGTCTGTAAAAAGGTAAACGCCTTGAGTTCCAAGGAACTGGTTCTAGTGTGTTCTGTGGGGTCACTGCAGATCAGAATCTATTTGATGGCAGGGAGGTTTTTTTGTTTTACTTTTTTGGTCCTTGTTTAAAGGTGATGTTGAGGAGGCGGGAGAGAGCACCCTCGTTACAGGAACAGCATGCGGACTGGTGTGGGTGTCACGCAGGAACTGAAGGAGGAGGGAAGGGATGAGGCTGCAGACATCCAGGTCGTAAGAAGAGCCTTGTTATTTTCCTGCTTAAAAGGGTATAACAACAGCAGTTCTCAACCTGTGGGTCGTGACCCCTTTGGGGGTCAAATAACCCTTTCACAGGGGTCGCCTAAGACCATTGGAAAACACCTCTACCCTCCTTCAGGCAGGTCCGCCCACCTGCAGATATGCTGATCTGGTGAGAAAGAAGCTATCTCAACCTTCCCACTGAGGTTGGTTTTGTACGCGTTCTGTAGCAAAATGTAGCAATGTAGTTTACTGTTGTTACATTAAAACTGTTACCCATGCTACACCATGCTTCAAGACAAAATTTTATTTACTTGTTATTAAAAATTAAAATTTCACAATATATAATGGCATATTGTTTTGTGATTAATCACTATGCTTTAATTATGTTCAATTTGTAACAATGAAAACACATCCTGCCTATCAGATATTTACATGATGATTCGTAACAGTAGCAAAATGATAGTGATGAAGTAGTGATGAAAATAATTTTATGGTTGGGGGGGTCACCACCACATGAGGAACTGTATGAAAGGGTCGTGGCATGAGGAAGGTTGAGAACCACTGCTCTACTGCTCTACAATATCTGGAAGGCAGTGGGGACCAGCAAAAGATTTCCAACCTTTGTGACTGCCCTGCTACTGCCAAGAACCAACCACTGAACCTTAACTGTTGAGATTAAGTCCCTCTGCATGTCTGATAGCCTCTAATGGCAGTTCTCAGCATTCAGCCTGTAGGCAAGCCATTCTGGGTTGGCCTCCTCTGTGGACCGTTCAGCAGAGTCAATTCCACCAAAAATCAGCCAGGGGTGGGCTCTTCCAACTCGCTGGGCCAGAGCGAAAGCTGGAGGTGCATACAATGAATCCAGCCCTCTGCCTTGGCTCTGGTTCTTGTTGTGATTCACTCCCCAGCTTGCACACATTGATAGGTATCCCACCAGATCCTAGTTTCTCAGTTTCATGTACAAAACCAAAGATCTGGTCATTCTGGTCCCACAGGCTGATGACCTCAGTCCGCTCCGGATAAGACATGCACTTTCCACTTAGCCATGGTCCCCACGATGCCCTATGACCCCCTACCGCAGAGCCCCGATACCAGTTGTCATCTATCCTCATTCAACGAATGTTCTGACTGCCTGCCTCCCTAATTCCAACGCACCTAGGTTGCCTCCTGGCCTCTTCATGTAAATGAGTTGACCAGAGGCTTAGCTATGGAAAGCACAGCTCCAGGGAGAAATGTCTGGCTATGAGCACAAGAACCCAAGTTTGCACAAAACCTTCCAGACTTAGCCATTAAAAGAGCCCATTTCCTTCTCATGAGTGCCCCAGTCTGGATGATAAACTGTGTTGTCACCCTTTGGGCAGAGTTCCAAATTCTTAAATATTTGTCCAATGGCTTAAAAAGTTCTGACTCAGAGCCTTTCTTCATTATTAAAAAAAAAGAAATCGGCGCTATTCCTCAGGTTCACCTGTGGACAAGACACGGGCCAGTTTCCTGAATAATCCCATAATAAGCCTTGTCCCTTGGTGTTGGCATCTAGACCTCGGGCCAACAGTTTACTGACTTGTCAATAGTTCACGGGAGAACTTTGTTGCTTATAACAATGAGGCAAAAGTTCCCCAGGGGAGCAAGTTGAACATAGTTAGATCTCTGTGCCCCACTTCAGAGCTGTTAAGCCAGGGTCTACACAGGACTTAGGAATCTATATTTTTAAAAAGCTTCTCTGATGATTCTGGTATGCACAACATTCTGAAACATCGAAGTTTGTCATCGGGTGAGCAAATCTCAGCTCTACAAGCTTGGGCTCTAAAACTCAGCTCCCCAAGAAACGATTTCAAGGACTTCCACTGCTGGAAGGCCCTCAAGAAACAGCCATCAGAACAGTATTCCTCACTTACCAAATGGAGACCCTACTGTATTGGTCAACATCCCTAAAGGTGCTGGGCAAACGGAGTTTTGTAGAAGTGTAATTCCACGCCAGATGTCTAAACAACTCAGCATGGTTCCTATTTTGCCTTGGCCAGAAAACTCACAGCTATATGTAGTGTGCAATTACAGAAACCAACTAATTTAGAGTTCCCAGAACATTGCTCCCTTCGGCTCTTTTATGTCCCAAATATCTGTTGACTGTTATGATGGGTGCTTTTACATTTTAATGATTGCAAATAGGCATTTTGGTGTTATGAACCAACCTTCAATCCTTCCAACAAGAATTGAGGTAGCTAATGAAAGTAATGATTGTGATCATTCAGCATTTTTGAAGGCACGGCTAGAATGAAGGCATTTGGAAATTTCCGTGCAATTTCCCTACCTTGTGCCTTGGAAGCAATCGCCAATGGCCTTAAGGTATTAGGCAGAAGTTGAAAAGATTCTGAGCTTCAAGACAGAGCCAGTCCCAGCCCTGCAATTGGGCATTTAGACTTGGGAATGACATTGTCCAAATCTTTTAACTCCCTGCGTTTGTGGGCCCAGGTGATCGTACTGCAGGAGAAACTGTATGAGCCTACGTATGCAGAGGTACGCAGGTCGGTCCAAGTATATTCTATAATCATTCTCTCCGTGAACGGAGACAATAGCGTAGGTTCAGATAGTTGTCGATGAATTGTGCCCTAGCCCAGCTTCACCTCATGCCCACTTCTAAGGGGTGGCAATTCAAACAGAAAGACTTGTCAATTCTCATTGTCTAAAAGACCAACCATCATTTCCCAGGCAGGGATATCATTTAAAAAGCAGATGGCAAAAACAAGACAAAGTTTCTCAAAAGTCGCCTACCATCCATCCCCTGTGAGCCCATGTGCTTTTAAAAGCTCTGACTACCACCCTCATGAGGCGGTGGCAGTTCCATGACAGAATTCCAGGCAGGAGACCTGGGTTTGCGTTTGGCCAGCCTGGCTCTTGGGCAGCCACCAACTAACTGCCTGACAGTGAGGCTTGTTTGTTGCTATGACACTGACTGAACGGGTTGAAGATTCTGGGAACCAGGAAGAAAAGCCTGGCGATCCACTTCCCACAATCAGCCGATGAAAACCCACTGGGTCACCACAGTCCGAGCAAAACCCATCGTGGGGACGGCACTGGTCCAGGACGTTTCTTTCCCCACTGTGCATGTGGTCACCCGGAGCTGAGGGACCGACTCAGTGGTAGCTAACAGCCCCCTCCCCTTAACTCAACCCCGGGCCATTCCCTAACCACGTCACCTTGGGCATGTACCTCTTTGGGCCTCGCTAACTTCGCTTCTCAAGGAAAGCTATTTCTCAAATGAGATCCTAGCCAACATCATTGGGTCGTTGGAAGGTTAAATGAGATAATATGTTAGGGGTTTTAAAGTAATGCCTGGCAAGCAATTAGCTCTCGTTAGTAACGCACAGTAACTCAATGACAGCCACCCTCTGGATAGAGCAGCTGTAGTTGTCTGAGGCTGTCAACCTTTACCCCTCATCTTTCTCCTGTGGAGGAGCGGAGGTGTTTGCACTCTGACCTCATGCATAGCAATCCAATCCGTAATCCACAATGCCCCCAGCGTTCCCTCGGTACATTGTTGTTGTTGTCCAATCCGTAATCCAGGATGCCCCCAGCGCTCCTTCGGTACATTGTTGTTGTTGCTGTTGTTGTTGTGAGGCGCCTTCGAGTCAGCTCCAGCTCATCAGAACCCTATTTCCAACAGCAGGCATCCCTGCCCGGGTCTGGGCCACCCTCACCACTGTTCGTGTGTTTCAGGCCATGACTGCAGCTGCGGTGTCCGTCCATCTCCTTGAGGGTCTTCCTCTTTTTTGCTGCCCCTCCCCCAAGCACGATGTCCCTCCTGACACCCTGGCCAAAGCACGTGAGATGGAGTCTCACCACCCTTGCCTCTAAGGAGCATTCTGGCTGTGCTTCTTCCAAGCCAGATTTGCTCGTTCTTTTGGCGGTGCTTTGGATATTCGTCATCAGCGCCACAATTCAAATGCATCGATTCTTCCTCTGTCTTCCGTAGTCAATGTCCACTCTCACCTGTCCAACAATCACGAGACGATTGAAAATACCCTGGCTTGGGTCAGGGGCACCTTAGTCCTCACAGTACCACCCTTGCTTTTTGGCACTTTAGAGAGGTCTTAGCCAGCAGATTTCAGGGCATAGTGGCTACCGTTATTTTTCCTAAAAGAGACTCACTACATTCTGGTGCTCTTCATGCACCAGCCTTAGTGCGAGGCTCTCTGGGAGTATCCTCTCAATCCTCCTGAAATCCTAGAACGCCAGTTTCAGAAACAAACATGCTCAAGGACACGCAACCTCTTATATGAACCTAACGGTGTGAACTCAGACCAAGACTGCATTTTTCCGCATCAAGCTGTCTTTTTTTTTTTTTCTTGTGTAAGAGAAATATACTACTACTCAACCTCTACTGTAAGGTTGGTAGCCCTGAGAACTCCTTTATTAATGTAGCATGTTATGGATGTCTTCCTGCTCCTAACGAAATGAGGAGCAGATATTTCCACATGCAGTTCAAGCTGTCTTTTACTCTTGATTTGCCACAGTGAAAAATACAGCAGGGAATACAAAGCAATAAAGTTTAAATAGTTCACCATGAGCGGTAACTTGGTTTTAGAAGAGCTATCCGAATGGGGGAAAGTCCAAAAAGTTTTGCTGTTAACAAGGAAAGGGTTAACAAAGCATGAGGCCTTGTATGAAAACATTTTATTGAAGTCTAACACACATGCAGAAAATGCACAAATCATCAATACACCAGGAACAAACAAAAACCTCACTGCCATCAAGTGGATTCTGACTCATAGCAACCCTATAGGACAGAGTAGAACGGCCCCCGTGGGTTTCGGGTACTGTAACCCTTTACGTGAGTAGAAAGCCTTTTCTCCCAAGGAGCAGCTGGTGGTTTTGAACTACTAACCTTGTTGGTTAGGAGTCCAAGGCCAAGCCACCACACCACTAGGGCTCCTTTATACATATACAGCTGGGGGGATTCTCAGAGAGAAAGCACACCTGTGGAACCAACTTCCGGGAAGCTGTACCTGAACCCCTGATGCCTCCACCAATCCCATGTCCCCTTTCCATACTTTCCTCCCTACAAAGGGTGCCATGATCCCGACTGGAAATTAATTTTGCCAGATTCATTTCTATAAATGGGACCATGCAGTGTTTACTCTTTTGTGTCCAGCTTCCTTCAATATCTTATGTGTGTACCCATGCACGTCTGTGTGTGTGTGAATGGGTGTGTCATTCACGCCGTTCTGCATAGAATAGTTGTAATTCCTTGTATGCATTGCTCTCCAGTTTTACAACATATAACTAGGAAAAACCATCAGGTTGATTCCAACTCATCATGACCCTATGGGGGGCAGAGAAGTGCCCCCACAGACTTCCTAAGGCTGTAACCTTTACAGGAGGTGACTGCTACCATTTTCTCCAGTGGAGTGACTGGGTGGGTGGACTCAAACCAAGGACCTCCCTCTTCACAGCTAAGTATTTTACCCACAGCACCACCAGGGCGCCTCAGACAACTACAGCATCATGAATTATCTACTCCTATGTTGCCAAACAGGCGCCTGGTGTAGGACTGGTTATAAGTTGGGCTGCCAACTGCAGGGTCGGTAGTTCGAAACCACCAGCCAGCTGCATGGAGAAAGAAGAGGCTCTCTAGTCCTATAAAGAGCAATAGTCTTGGGACCTCACAGGAGCAGTTCTCCCCTGTCCTATACGGTCACTGTGAGTCAGACTTGGCTCAATGGCAGTGGGTTTGGTGTTGGGATGTTGCTGAACATTGTAAATGCTTACGGTCATTTAATGTGAATAATGCTGATTAGTACCCAAGAAGATGCGTCTCTATTGGGTAGATAACCAGGAGCACAGTGCTGGGTCCTACTTTATGAGTACAGCCAGCTTTGTAAGCATGAGTATTTCTCATTATTTCTTTAAGACTAATGGGGGAAAGTCCGAAAAGTTTTGCCATTAACAAGGGTTAAGTTTCCAGTTGACTGCAGTTAAGAATGGGTGGGTATGGCTCCTGCATCATTCAGATTCAATTTCTCTCTATGTATCTTATATAGGTGCCTATGTCCCTATTGTATTATTTGATATGAGGAGGTCATACCCCCAAAAATTCACTACCATTAAGTCAATGCTGATGCATCATGATGACACCCACACCCCCATCCCCCAGGGGGTTCCGGGACTGTAACTGCTGATGGGAGTGGAAAGCCCAGTCTTTCTCCTGTGAGGGGAGTCATAGCTATTACAACTAGGTCCCGAGTGCTTGCTCATGGACCTGACCTCCTACAAGGCCACTGCTCTCTTCAGAAAGTCCATTTGTTTATGGCCCCTACCAAGAAGAGAGTGGACTCTACCTGGGAAAGCACACCACGGACCTCAGTTACGGATGAGCGCCCCTACTCGCCCACGATGAGGCGGGTAACAATCGCCCACCGCAAAAGGTACTAAAAGCTGGGCAAGAAAGAAATTTGTCCCCAGTTTCTCTCCTAGCCACCCAAGTAGGCCTTTCTCAGGCTTCCCCCTCAAGGTCTCCCTTTGATCCCCACTGCTCACATGAGGATGTTCCACAGCTGGGCCCTCTACTCTCCCAGGTGAGACCATGTCTTTTGGCTTTGGGGCGAGACAGGAGTCCTGCTGGTGTTGTGGTTTACATTTTGGGCTGCTCATCACAAGGTTAGCAGTTCACCATGAAGAAAGATGAGGCTTTCTACTCCCTTAAAACCTCACCGGGCGATATGACAAAATAATAATTTATAAATTATATAGGGTTCATGAGGGAGTGGGGAGCGGGGAGGAAGGGGAAAAATGAGGAGCTGATGCCAGGGGCTTAAGTGAAGAGCAAATGTTTTGGGAATGATGAGGGCAACAAATGAGCAAATGTGCTTTACACAACTGATGTATGTATAGATTCTGATAAGAGTTGTATGAGCCCCCAATAAAATGATAAAAAACAAGAAAAACCTCACCAGGCAGCTCTGTCCTGCCCTGTGGGGCTGCTATAAGTTTCCATCGACTCCGTGGCAGTGAGTTTCTTAGTAGAGGGCAGGGAGGAGCTCCCCTCTGGAGGCTTTGAGTTCCAGAACCATGAGGGCTGAGGCCACCCCAGCCAACCCTCAGGGGTGCAAAGGGCTCTGGGATGAGGAGCACCAGACGGACAGTCCCACCTTCAGTAGATGCTGGTGCACCCTGATGTCACTTGCCAGAGCTCTGGGCTGAGACTGGCACCCCAGCCAACCCTCGGGGGCACAAAGGGCTCTGAGTTGAGGAGCGCCAGACGGACAGTCCCACCTTCAGTAGATGCTGGTGCACCTTGGTGTCACTTGCCAGAGCTCTGGGCTGGGTAACATTATTAGCGATGCCACGTTGGCAGTCCTGGCTAACCAAGACGTGGAAACAGTGACTATGCGCTAGCTTGGCTTCGTTTCCCAGCTCTGCCACGGATTAGCCATGCGTTCTCCGTCCTGGTGTCACGGGTGGTGGGGAATCCAGAAGGAGATCACTCAAGTGCATTCCTGGCACCAAGAATAAGCAAACCAAGAAAGTCAAACCCACCGCCATCGTTCCAGCTCATCGACCGAAGAACCAAACCGACTGCCACCAAGTCCCTTCCGACTCCTGGCCACCTTGGCTTTCCCAGACGAGAGCTTTATGAGAACAGAAAGCTTCACCTTTGTCCCTCAGGACACAGGACAAAAAGCAAACAGACAGAAACAACCACCACCTTAAAGCCCTCACTACCCCTGGAGTCCATTCTGACTCACAGTGACCCTACAGGACAGAGTAGAACTGCCCTGGGGACCTCCAAGACTGTCACTCAGTGTTCTCAACCGTCCTCATGCCGCGACCCTTTCATACAGCTCCTCATGGGGTGGTGAGCCCCCAACCATAACATGATTTTCGTTGCTATTTCACCACTGTCATTTTGCTACTGTTATGAATCGGGCGACCCCTGCGAAAGGGTCATTTGACCCCCAAAAGGGTCGCGACCCATAGGTTGAGAACGGCTGCTGTAACTGTTCAAACTGCAGACCTTCTGGTCTGCAGCCCACAGTGGAACATGACAGCACAGGGCTCCTACCCCCCAGAGTAGGCACGCAACCTGTGTGAGCTATCCATATAGTGTAATGAAAGCACAAATTAGCCAATGGGCTCTGAAACCCAGCAAATTCAAGTTCATTCCTCACTCGTGTTATGACAAAACAAACCACGCTCACGGCCACTGAGTCCATTCCGAGTCCCAGCGACCATCGAAGACGAACAGAACTGCCGCCGGGCTTCACATGCGGTACACCTTTACAGGGGAGCAAGACGTCTCGTCTTTCTTCCTGCAAAGCAGCTGGTGGGTGCAAACAGCCACCTGGTGAATAGTAGTCCAACATGCAAACTCGCTAGGACACCAGGGCTCCTCAGCTGCATGACGCAGGCAGACTCCACGCCTCAGTTTCTTCTTTTGTGAAGTCGGACTCTTATAATTGGCACCCCCTCAGAAGATACTTGTGAGCATTACTGAGAAACCACTGAGAAGAGGTCTTGGTGTGCAAAGAACCTTATATATGTTTTAACTATGGTAACTATGACAGCTGAAAGAAACATTACTCTAGTTCCTCAGGAGGAGACCTGGTAGTGCAGTAGTTCTACATTGGGCTGCGATCTGCAAGGTCAGCAGTTCGAAACCACCAGCTGCTCCTTGGGAGACAGACAGGGCCTTTTACTCCCGGAAGAGTTACAGTCTTGGAAACTCACAGGGGGAGTTCTACCCTGTCCTATAGGAATTGTTGACTCAACGGCCGTGAGTTTGGGGGGTGTGTGTGTGTGTGTGTGTGTGTGTGTGTCTATTTAAATACAAATTCATCTGAAAACATCCCAAAAGTCATAGTACGTTTTCCCAATCAAGACGCAGTGAAGACTGTTAAATAGTACCAAGGAGAGGCTGAATACCTTTTAACAACAAAAAATTGTTTCAACAAAAAATTGTGGAAAAAAACATGGCTGTTAACCGCCTTGTTACCTCAGCACCGGCAGCCCCGCGTTACCGAGTGGAACGGCTCCGTAGGGTTTTCTTGGCTCTAGCCAACGCATTTGTTTGCTTGTTCATTGTTTTATTTTATCTTCACGGGAGACTGAGCCCCATATAGGGCATGTGACAAGCCCAGGGCGGCTCAGGGAGGCGCACAGGACGGGGCCCCTGCCTGAGGCTCTGCTGTGAACACTTTCCTTGGCACCAAGAGAAGTCCCAGGAGTTTCCACCAGGTTTCCCCTGACCCCTTCTAGAAGTTGAGTCAGCATTTTCAATGGAATTTTCTAACAGAGCCACTGTTAGAACCAGTTGCTCCCCTCGTCCACACAGGGAAGTTAAGAGGTGGCTCCGTCAATAAAACGCTGTGCAAACTCAAATAAGCCACCTAACCTGTGGACACCTGAGTGCCAGCCTGTGTAAAAGGTGGGGGATGGCATCCTTCCTCTCCCCCTTGGAACCACCTTGAGGCAGGGCCTGGGGTGCACAGCTTGAAAGCTAGTCCTTGACTCCTCCTGACGTTTCCCCCAAGCCCGGGAACTGTGAGGCTGGTGGTCAAAGGATAACCTCACCGCAGGCACCTGCCAGACTGCAGTCTCTCAAAGGCATGCTCCTCCCCTCGCTCCTCCTGAAGACAAAGCCGTAAGGCAGGCATCCAGGAGGGGTTAGGACAGACGGTCCGAACTTGGGGTGGACTCAAACATTCACATACCTGTGATGCGCTTGGACTCCCCCTTAGGTCAGCTGTGATCAGCTGGAGCAGCTAGAGTTTCCCAGGTAATCAATGGTACAGACTAAGGAGCTGCCAAGCAACGGTCATTCGTACATAATGACCCCATGTTAGACAGTTCTTGCCTTTCATAATGAGAGGGACTTGACTCCCATGTGAAATGACGTGAGGCTGAAAGTAACACTGAAAAAAATCAGAACCTACCCTCTTGTTACAAAGTACCCATCTTTTAAGTAGGCTGGAGTTACCTTTTAGCACTAGAGACACTTGAGGGGAGTAGGGGAGAGGGGGTTGATTTGGGCGCGGTGGGGGTAAGGGAATGGGGGTGGGGGTGGGCGTTGGGATGAGGTTTTCTACTTCCGGTAAAAATTTCCCATCTCAGAAACCCACGTGGGCAGTTCTACTCTGTCCCATAGGGTCCCTACGAGTCCGAAGGGGCTCGAAGGCCATGCGTTTGGTTTACTTCTTTTTTATTTTTGTGGATTGGGAGAGACACGATGGAGCCCTGGCGGCACTGTGAGTTAGGCATCGAGCAACTCCCCAGAAGGCTGGCGTTTCAAACCCACCAGTCAGTCACTCGAAGGGAGAAAGGTGAGGCTGCCTGTTCCCATAAAGACGCACAGTCCCGGAAACTACCTCCGGTCACTGTGCGCGGGACTCGTCTCCGTGGCACTGGGTTTTGTGCTACGTGGACGTCCCTGGGTGATGAAATGAGTCAAGCACCTGAAAGTTGAGGGGTTCAAACCCACCCAGAGGTGCCTCAGAAGAAAGGCCCGGCCACCTGCTTCGGAAAGGTCCACCTTGAAACCCCCATGGGACGCAGTTCCACTCTAACACACGCGGCCGCCATGAGTTGGAACCACTTCCACTGCAACACGCTTGGTCTGGGTGACACGGGAGCAAAGGGCACAGCCCTTTCCTTGAACCCACGTGGCTCCTAGTAAGGGCTCCTGGGGCTCCCGCGGAGCAGCCCCTTATCTCGGGCCACCCCTTCCTGTGTTTGGTCGTTGCTGGCAGAGAAGAAGCGTCAACATAAACGGAGCCGTCGTTTTGGCCCTGCGCGCGGTGTGGGTTCGCCGAAGGCTTCCCTTGAAAGGACAGAGAGGAAATAAGACAAAGCGCACACTCCCAAGCTCACGGGGAAAATAAAATACAATTAAATAAAGCTCCCGGAGATGGACAGCCGCCCGTGTGGAGCGGGAAGGGGCAGGGGCAAACTCTCAGGGCACTGGAACAAATGTATGTCCACATCGTCACCGTGGCCAAGGTTGGGCCTTCATGGGAACAAAGCGAGCTCATATCCACTAAACTTGAAAAGCTGGATTGAAATGTTACGTTTATCACAATAACAGAAGAAACCAGTGAGAAAGAAGCTACACACACACACACACACACACACACACACACACACACACACACAGAAAGCCATGCTTGTAGTACTTTCATTCAAGGGCAGTGGTGGTTCAGAATTCGAATGGATTTTCCCCTTCCATGTGAGAGACCCCTGCTCACATCCTACGCACCCACTCCCCACACCACCCACCCACCCATCCACCTCCATCTGTCAATACAGGCTTGTGTGTTGACTGGCCTCTGTTTCAGGGAGCCTCCAAGGTTAAGATCACACCCAGAAGATAGGCCTGGCCATCTCCTTCCAATGAAAACCCGCCCAGTCGCCAATAACTGGATCCACAACGGATGGCAGGGTGGGTGTGGCACTGGGCAGCATTTTGCTCTGTTGGGCATGTGGTCGCCATGAGTCAACACAGCAGCAGCAGTGGCAGCTACCAGCAACAAGGTTCTGTTCAGAGGCCCATAAAACCAAGCTCTCAGTTCAGGGTCCTCTGTAGGTGGTAAACTGACAATGAAGAGCAAGGCAATGGTCACCCCAAATTAAGGATTACATTTAGAGAGCTTCTGAGGTGCTGGCAATGGTCTGTTTCCTGGAGTAGGTGGTGATGATACAGGTGTTTGCTTGATAATCACTTTCTAAGTATGGATGCCCTACTTCTTAGCGGCACAGTGGGTTGTTGACATGTTGATTTGCTAAGGGCAAGATCAACAATTCAAACCCACCAGTCTCCAAGGGAGAAAGACGAGCCTTTTCTCCTCCCGCAAAGAATTACCACCTCGAAAATGCAATGTAGTAAAATGCAATTTAGGATCGCTATGGGTCACAATCGACTCCAAAACAGTGGCTGACGGGCAGAGCCATGGGGGTACTGTTGGGTAAGCACTGGGCCGAAAAACAAAACCAAACTCACTGCTATCCAGTGGGTGCTGACCCATAGCCACCCTTCAGGGCAGGATAGAACTGCCCCGGTGAGTTTTCGAGACTGTAACTGGTTCCCTGAGTAGAAAGTCCCATCCTTCTCCCGCCGAGCAGCTGGTGGTTTCAAACTGTGGGCATTTCGGATCACAGCCCAACACAAAACCACTATACCTCCAGGGACCCTGAGCCCTGGTCAGTGGTCACCACATAAAAAGGTCAGTGGTTGGAACTCACCAGCCATTCGAGGGAGAGATGAGGCTGTCTCTCTCTCAGAAACCCTATACAGGGTGGCTATGTGCCAGAATGGGCTGAATGACAGGTTTTTATGACTTGTATTTGTATTTAGCCCACACAGTTAAAAGAGAAGGAAGAATTTTTACATCATCTTTAGCCCACACAGTTAAAAGAGAAGGAAGAATTTTTACATCCAGAAACTTCTGCAATTTAACACCTGGCTTGAGCCAACACCAGAACAATGCACACAAGAGAAAGCAAACGTGGTTATTTAAGTAAAAGGCACTCCCTCCCAGCCTAACATGCGGTTAGCATTGGGGTGGAGCCTCGAGGTCTGTGTGGGCAGAAACAGACTAGCAAGCACCTTTGGTCCAGCTGTGAATCACCTTCATCCCTTTCACTGTTTACAAGCATTCTCACTGCCCTTATTCACAGTCCAAGGCCCTGGGTCATCCTCATTAGAAAGATAAAGAAGTGAATCTCAGGGTCAGGAGGCTCACCCCAGTGACACGCAGAAACCACCAGACTCCTCGCCCCCGCTCCCGCCCCCCACCCCAAGATCCCTTCAGGTAAGGGCAGTTCCATTCCTGAAGTTGAGCGGGTCCACACCTTTCTCAGGTGGAAAGAAGGAAATGGTGAGAAAAGTAGTTTACCATCAGTGTGAGAAAGTTAACCTCCTCGAAGGCACTCTCTTTTATTATTTTTTTATTTTAATAGTTTTGCTGGCCTATCCTTCGCCTACCATACAATTCAATGGTTTAAATGTGTGGGAAAGAGTTGTGCAATCCTCACCACCACCCATTTTTGAATATTTCTTCATTCTCATACTCATTCTTATTCACTTCCCCATCTCCCCACCCAACCTACCCTACCATAACCCTAAGGAACTATTAACCTAGTTATTGTCCTCTAAGTCACTTTCACTTTTCCACTCCAGATTAGTTTCTCTGTCTTCCAGTGTGTGTGAGGGGGGGGGGGGATGGAGAGTGGCTTCCCTGTCTAGATCATGTACACTTTGAGAATGGAGCTGGGTCCTCTCTCATTTCCGGGACCTCAGTGCTTTGTATAAGGAGACCTAGAGGTGCAGGGGCCTGGGGGTTTGGGTGGTTACCCTCAGGGTCAGACCCACCAGCTGCTCCCATAAAGATTTACAATCTCCAGACCTTCACTACTGTTAACGTGAGTTAGATCAACCCCCTGACAGCAGGAAGGATTGTGTCTAAAGACTCGTGGGTGGAAAGCGCTCAGCCACTAACGGAAAGGATGACATTTCAAAGCCAACTAAAAAATCCAACCCAACAGAGAGGGGGTGTGGAGTTGCTTCTGAAAGTCACAGCAATGAAAACTGTGTGGAGCCCAGAGCCCAGGGATGCCCTAACACACACAGGGCCAATCATGAGTCAGCGTCGACTCAACAGCAGCGGGTTCGGTTTTTGCTTTTTAGGCTTTTGCACAGTAGCTCGTGGCCGGTGCTCATTAAACAAGTTCTGGTGAGTGAAAGAAAGGATACAGGGAGGCACAAACGAATGGGGCTTTCCACCGCGCACCACACCAACATTCCTGCAGCTTTCAGGTTTGGGTGGGTTTTTTTTTTTTAACAGATAAAATGACAGGCTGTAACTACCCTTTGAACAGATTGCCAATACATCCTCTCCACTACTATAAAAAAAGGTTTCACGTCATACATAAATCTCCAAAGTGGAGAGGGCTGGCAGGTTAATTATAGACACAAAGAGCAGAGGCAAACGGCTATGAGGTAAGCGCATCTAAATGTGCAGAGGCGATGCCTCCCCAGGGCCAGCATGTATTAATAAGTCGCAAGGGTTGACCCACACGACCAAGTACCACTCAGTGCCAGCCTGGGGAAAGGTGCAGGCCCTGCCATTGAGGAATGCTGCTGGTGGCTGCGAAGACCACGTGCACCTCAGAGAATAATCAAAGGTGTCTGGCAAGACATGGTGTGCAGGTGAAGGGGAGGGCTAAGAACTGGGGCGCCAGCTCCTTTAGCCCATGGACCATTCAGAAGAGGCCTCCCAAGTGGGACAGGCCCACCAGGAAACAAGGGTGACCCAAATCTCTCCAGACAACTAGTCAATACTGACTCCTGGTGACCTTGAACGTCAGGGTAGGGCTGCCCCTGTAAATTTCCTAGAATGCAACCCTGGAGAGCAGAAAGCCTTGTCTTTCTCCCTCAAGAGTAGAGGGTGGTTTAGAACTGCAGACCTTTTGGATCACAGCCCAACGCCTAACCACTACTCCCCAAGGGCTAAAGAGATTTCCCGGCCTCCTCTTAAAGAAACTTTGAAAAGGCCCTGAATTTTTCTCCTGTACCTCCTATCTTCTTCATCAGGGGCTACAAGGCGGGACTTAAGTCAAAATGACCTATAGACACTTTTCTGGCCTGCTTAAGGGGAGAGTTTGGGACGCTGGGGAGGGGATTTTGAGCTGTGATTCAGGAGTGGATGAGGCCAAAGAGTGAATGCTGGGCCTTCGGGCAGGGTGTGGCCACCAGCCTCCGAGCTTCTGCTCCCAAAGTCAGGCGCTTGGGGGTGGGAACCCTCAGCGGGACATCAGTGAGAGTTGGGACCACACTAGATGGGCTAACTACTATGTTAATGAGAGGTTGTCGGTTACACACACACACACACACACACACACACACACACACTGGCCATCTGCTCCCTTGAAGCTGATTAACTAGGAAACCCCGTTGAGCTGTTCTACCCTGTGACCACAGTCCTCTGGGGTCACTAACAGAACTTTTTTTTGGGGGGAAAGGGGGACACCTCAAAACAGATGGCCAAAACCTGGGCCTCCACATGCGGATCTAAGTCTTCCGGGTTTCCACTGTGTTTGGGAGTGCTGGAGTTAGAAGTCTTGGATCGAAGTTGAGCCCTTTCAAACAGATGAGACCCTATAATTGTTCAAGCGCTCAGGCAAACATGCGCACACACCTAAATACACCCCGTCCGATCCCAGGACAAGCTCCCGCCATTCCCTGGGGGGAAATGCGGCTGGTAGGATGATCCTTCGAGAATGTCTCATGCAATGACACATGGCCACCACCCGTGAGAGAGAGAAAAATGGCTCACAAGATGACTTGGGGGCTTGTTTATGTTTCCAAATACCCAGCTCTTCTCCTAAAGGCAGAACGGGTCAAGTCCCAAGGGTAAGACATTAGAGGTTTCGGGGGTTGCAGTTAATCGCACAGTCACCGGCTCACCCAGTCCCCCTCAATGTCCAGGTCTTCCCAGACGCTTCCAAAGTGCTGTCCGCCCCCAGAACCGCCGGAAGGACCGCGAAGTCCCATCGATCGCCTGCGCGATCGATCTGCAGGGACCCCCTTGGGCTCGCGGTTTCACAAAGGCGCGTCCACTCGCGGGCCGCGTTTCCGGGGCGCAGGGACGAAAACTGGCTGCTCTTTCCCCACCGGCCCCTCCCGGAGCGCAGAGCCCGGCACCGGGCGGTGGCAGCGGCCGGCCGAGGCGCGCGCAGGGGGCTCGGCGCACCGCACGCCCGGCGCACCTGGACGCGCAGCCCGATCCTGGCTGCGCACTGGGCGCCCGCAGCTGGCATCCGCGGCCGCGCGGACGAGGACTCGCGACCCCGAGGCGCGCCGGCACCTAGCCCCGGGGCGTCCCGATCGCTCGCTCGCTCTCGCGCGCGTCTCTGGCCGCGCTTACCCGGGAAATGGCGAGCGGCTGCTCGAAGTCCTTGCCTCCCAC
>NW_022103968.1:33426068-33430302 GCF_000313985.2 Echinops telfairi | reverse complement strand
CCGGAGGTAACGCCGGGTCCGGCCCTTTCTAAACAGAGAGTTGAAAAGTGCTGTGCCAAGCCAGCCTTCGGAAGCCCGCGGCACAGGGTCGCTTGCTTGGGGAAAACATTCCCGCTCTGCAAAGGCCCTTGGGCAGGATTTCACTGGATGCAGAAAGGCAGGAAAAGGCGTCCGGTCCCATTTTACAGATGAGAGAACTGAGCGGGCTGGAGTGAGAAGCTTCGTCCAAGGCCACGAAGCTCCTGGGGGCGCCTCTGGGCCACAGCCACAGCGCCCAGAGAGCCCTTTCGGAATCTTTTCGGATGTTAATCAAGTTTTAGCTTGATTTTATAAGGAGACTCTCTGACCACCCCGGGAAGCCGTTTCTCTAGCCCGGCGTCGATTTCAACTTCAAGTCGGACGCAGGCCAAGGGCGACTGCAGCGCCAAGCACTGGACTGAAGTCCGAGGGCCTAGGTTCCCAGCCTGCCACTAGCTCTTTTCTTGGGCTCCCTGCCCTCCTCCCACTCAGCTGCATTCTCCGGTTCCCCATCCACCTCCTACTAAAAGCCTACTCCTTAAAATGCCCGTAGAGATGTCGACTACACTGCCCTAACTCCATCTCTAACCTCACCGTCTCCTGCTACCAACAATCTTGTCGTCGTCCTCACAGGCTACCTAGCTGCTCTGCAAGGGCCCTGCATGCCCCTCAGTCAGGAATGCCCCTCTCCAGACATTCCCACAGTTATCTTTGCTCCTGATCTCTTCTTTATAAGGCCCTCTCTAAACAACCTTCTTAAAATTTGCTCTGGACAACCGGAAGCCCTGGTGTCCCAATGGTAGGCGGTTCCACTTTCCACCGATAGGGAGAGGGGAGTTTACCGACCTACCTGCCTTTCCACGGGAGAAGAAACCTAGCCATCTGCACACTTAGGATTACCATCTAGAAAACCCGGTGGAGTCCTGCAACTCTGCCATCCGATGAGTTGGAACCAAGAACACCCCGACCTCCCACCTCCCTCTGCCCCCGTGATTTTGTGTTTCTCGGTCCGTGGGCATCCACTAAGAACCCAGTGGTGGTGTAGCTGCCGTCTGATCGGTCGGGATTTACATAAAGCCCAGGAAACCCTCTATCAGGCCACTCAAAGTTAGATCAACTTGATGGCACTGGGTTTGGTTCTGGACTTGGACCCACTCTATGGAAAGAGTGGTGGCGCAGTCGTTAAGTACTGGCCTGCTAACGGAGAGGGAGAGGTCAGCAGTTTGAGATCACCAGCTGCTCCACAGAGAGACGTGGGAGATGGCCGGAAAACGCTACGGGCTGCTGTAGGCTCCAGGTGATTCGGAATCTACTCACAGGCTGGGGGTTGGACTTAATCTATAGGAATACCTGGGTGTGAAAGACAGCTATTAACCAAAACCGTGTTCATTCTCACCCACCTAGAGGTGTCTAGAAAGACAAGAGGCCCGGCAATTTGTTCGGAAACCCCCACAGAGCTGTCGTACTCTGCCACCAAGGGGCCGCCATGAGTCGGGGCTGATTCGATGGCAATGATTTCTTTAATCTGAGAAAAAAAGACCTAAAGTTACAACCAGTAACCAACCATCAACATCAAAAGTGCATCTTCTTTCAGTGAGTCCACTGATTAGAAAACATACCAATGGTTCAAGGCGCTGCAGAATGTTAAGGGCAGTCACCAAATTTTGATTCTGCTTTTGGATGCATAACAGTTTTGAATAATGGTGTGGATTACATGTTGGATGGATAACCACAAGGACAACAGTTCGAAACCACCAGCCATTCCGAGGGAGAAAAATGAGGCTTTCTACTGCCATAAAGATTTGCAATCTCAGGAAACTTCCAGGAAGATGGCGCCCATATAGAATCACCCACTCTGTGCTCCTGTTGTTAGATCAGAAAATCAAGAGAAAATGCCTGGTAGCTGGCGAGCCAGAGCAGGCCAGAGACCCATGAGCAGGCTGGAGATCTATGAGCAAGCCGGAGATCTGGAGCAGAGCTCTTGTCTTCTCCTGGCTGTGGACACCACAAGCTAAGTCAGTTTCTGAGGGCATCTTCAACCAATGGCAGCAAGGTTATCAAACTACTGACTGCATCCCCTTCCAGCCCCAAACATCAAAATTACAGTCCTGCGGGTAGGGAAGAGAGAGGAGGGACAGGGGGGCAGGGGGAGCTGATACCATTGATGATTGTATAACCCCCGGAAGGGAGTGAACAATAGAATTGTATGTGAATGGATATATTGGATGGTGGAGGATACGGCAATAAATCAATCAATCAGGGTTCCTGGGGGGGGTGTGCAGAGGGTGGGGGAGGGAGGGGATAAAGGGGAGCTGATACTGAGGAATTCAAGAAGAAAGAAAATGTTTTGCAGTTGATTGTGGTAGCAATTGTACAATACTGCCTCATGTGATTGAAGTATGCAATGTTATGATATGTGTAAAAGCTCCCAATAAAGTGATATACATTAAAAAAAAAAAGATTTACAATCTCCGAATCCCATAGGGGCAGTTCTACGCTGTCCTATAGGGTCACTATGAGTCTGAAAGGACACGATGGCAGTAACTTAACCTTTCAATAGCAGATTGCCAGGGCAGGTTCCTGAGGCACCTCGGAGAGGGTTCGAACCGTCCACCCTGTAGCACAGGTTCTAGGACTGGGATGAGGCCATCTGAGTCCTCAGTTGCTTCCTTGTGATATGGTTCTCAGTTGCACTCTGGCTCCGCAGGACAAGAGCTATGAAATAGTCAGCCCTCTCTGGGCACTCATTCCAATTCTGTCATTTTAAAGGAGAAACAAGAAGGCTGTGTGTACACAGATATTTACAGCATCATGATTTATCACGGAAAAGCAAAACTGAAATGAACCCCTAACAGAAACGTGACTACATATGGCTGGTTGTCTAAGGGATCAGGATGCAGCTTGAAAAGGCTGATAGCCAAGCCAACCAGAAGGCAGGAAAACGTGTGCTTAAAACAGCGATGTAGTGGTTCCGCAGGGTCAGCGGATGGAACCCCGTAGCAGCTCCGTGGGAGAAAGACCGGGCTTTCTACTGCCAAAGGTGCCGGTCTCAGAAGCCCACAGCGGGGTCTCTGAGTCAGCATCGCCTTGATGGCAGTGAGTTTGAGTGAGAATGAGGATGTAGGTGCTTCAAGAAACAATGATCATAAGATGAACTCCACTTCTTCCCTGGGGACTAAATGTTGTTGTCTTTTTAAAATTTCCTACATTGTCCTCCAACATCTGGCTCTAAGTTGGGCACAGAATGTGTAATCAGAAAATGCCAAGGAACCCCCAGAACACAAGCACCACGATGTAGTTACCACGCCCTCTAGGACTCCGCACCCATACCCGTTGAGTGGCCTTAAGAAACCTCTTGAGACTTCAGTTGCCTTGTTGTTATTATTAGTATGATTATTCGCATGCCTGGAGAGTCTGTTGACCTCCACAGCATCTATCAAATAGCTGGGTGTTTGGGGGCTGCGTCCGGGCAGTAGTAAGGATGGCTGGGAGAATGCAGAGGAAATGGAAACAAGGCAAGCAGGGACAGGCCAGAGAAGCAGGCGTCTGGGAAGCCAGGGAGGGAGGCGAGGTCTCAGTGCAGTTTTGTGGTGTAGACCGAGTAAGAAGCCCTGTCTGCTACTGTGATTCCTGCAAGCCTGGACACTGCCGTGTTGGCCACGCCCAGAGTATGCTTGGTAGGACCCTCCAGATCCCAGAGCCAGGCCATGCCCCCATTTCTTATTGCAGGATCTGTGCTAAGCTTTCCATGTGGTCTCACTGAATTCCCCAGACAAGTCCTGGCCTGGCCAGTGAGATCCAAAGGTCTCACTGCAGAGCCCATTCCTGGAGACCCTTGAAGGAACATAGGTACACAGTGCCCGGGACACCTGCGCCTGAATCTGAGAGAGAGCTCATCGGCAGCTCTGTTCTTGTGGCAGGTCACTGGGGCATGGGGTGGGGTGGGGGTGGGGCAGAGCCTCCGACTCCCATGTCCCCAAACCGGTGGGACAGCTCAGGGCTCTCTGCTCAAATGTCATCTGAGCAGTGCCTGGCTTCTCTCTTCCATGAAAACAGCTGTGGGGATTGTAATCAGTGTCACAGAATGAAAGGTGAATGAACTGCCGACGGGAAACCCAATCAACCCCGGAAGCTTTCACCCAAATCACAATGAAAAATGTTTTCTTTTTTTTTTTTTTCAAGTAGAAAGAAAGTTTTTTGTTTTTTTATTTGTTTT
>NW_022103968.1:33416402-33425278 GCF_000313985.2 Echinops telfairi | reverse complement strand
TTGATGGCCGCTTGATTACCTTCAAGCCTTTAAGATCCCAGATGCTATACTTTTTGATAGCCGGGCACCATCAGCTTTCTTTGCCACATTTGCTTATGCAATGAAAAATGTTTTCAAGAAAGAAACCCAAGCTCTGAAGTGAGTGAAACGAAGACGTCTCTCCTCTTCGTGGTCCTAAGCCACTAGTCTAGTCACCTCCAATCCCCACCCCACCCCCACCCCACTGCCAGGTTCAGTGTGTCCTGAGCACCTCGTCCCAGCTCCGCTCCAGCCCAGGGACCAGCTCTGGGACCAGGCAGGGAGGTTCACCAAGGGCAGTTCTGAGCTCCGACATCTTGCTTTCCTCCCATTTTCTGCTCCAGCCCTGGGGAAATCCCAAAGGGGCCCCTCAGGATGGCACGCCTCTGAAGGTCAGCCTGCGCAGAGCATGCTGCACAGAGGGCCTGGCCCCGCGGGAGTTCCCTTGGGGTTGCTGACGGTGCAAGTAGATACACTGGCAGGCCAAGACCAGTCCTCTGCTGCATAGATGAGGATGGAGGCCCAAGCGGTTGTGTTGCCCACCTGCTCCTGGCTCTCCTCCCACCTGGGCAGGCCAGCTTCATAGGCGACGGTCACCAGGAGCAGAGGGCAGAAGCTCCTGGTTCTCCAGCCCCCTCGATCATGAAAAGAAGCACATTCTAACCCTGGATCACAGATGAGGTGGCTCCCATCAAACGTTCCTGTTGCAGAAAGTAAGGCAGAAAGACCATGGAATAAAATAGTGCTGCTCACTAGCACCCAGGGGCTGAGAAGAACTGTAATTCATCTGCTCCCAGGATCCCAAGTTAAAGTTGCACTGCGAATCTGGTCCATTTCTGTGCCTGTTCAGTTTTAGCATTATCTCCCATGCAGGTGAATGAGTTCATTGCCCAGATAACACACCTCACGTGAAGCCACCGCCCACCTGCCTCTCAGTGGACAGTCCCCGGATGCTGAGTCAGTTTCTGCGGAGCTTCCCGACCAGGAAGAAAGGCCTGGCCATGCACTTCTGAACACCAATCCAAAGAAAACACAGCTTGGATCACAGCCATCCCAACTGCCACGGGCCGTGGGGATAGTGCCAGACTGGCCGCATTTGCCACATCGAGCAGAGGACCGTCCTGAGTCAGGGTGACTCGGTGGCAGCTTAGAGCCATACCCAATCTAGAGAACCTTGATCCCCTTTTTACAAAGAAAGCAGAGACCTGGTATGGGCTGCCCATATCCTTGTTCCAGAGAGGACATGTTGCCCAGCTGTTGGGGTGCTCAGCGAGGACAGCCTGCCCCAGGACACGCCCATCCTCAGGCAGCATGCTGACAATGACTGGAGATGGTAGGAGTACTGGGCTGTCCATCTGGGTCCTAACCTGGGGCAACTTTAAGGGGTCCCTTTGGTTGCAGAGCACACTCTTCTCTCTCACACTCTTCTCTCTCCCCGACCCAGGACCCAGCTTCCTTCCTGCTCCTAGACACAGTGTGAGCCCTAGGGACACGCCTCCATAAACAGCCCAAGAAACCCAGCCTGCGCTTAGCCCAGAGGGGTGAAGAGACTTCCCCCAAATCACACAGTAGTCAAAGAACACGGCAGAGAGAGAAAAGGGGAGGGGGCAGGAAAGAGCCAGAGGACCTGGAGAGCTTTGTGACAGGAGGGTCAAGAGGTTAGTCAGAGATGCCCAGGGTCCCAGAAGACCCCTCAGATTCACAGTCCAGGGGGTCTCAAGGGCCAGGTTTCCTTGCGCCATGAACAGGGGGCCCACAACTTAAGTGTCTGCAAATCCACCAGCCTCCATCCTTCCAGCGATGGGCTTTTTGGACTGCCTCCTTGGAGGAGGGTGGAGTGTGAGATGGTGGAAGGGGAGGGAATGAGCAGATGGAGATGGGAGAATGACGTTATTGGGTGCTGGGCAGTCTGGAAAACTGGGTAGGGTACACGGAAAGAGAGCAAATGTTTTGAGAATGATGAGGGTAATGAATGTACAAATGTGCTTTATACAATTGATGTATGTATATATCGTGATAAGAGTTGTATGAGCCCCCAATAAAATGATTTTTAAAAAAACTGGGTTGGGAGGGCTCGGAATGCCTGTGATCTGACTCTGGTTGCCTGGGGACAGGCAAAGGCTCTCTTCAGCCCCATCACATTCCACCCATTCTTTTGCTCTGCTCCATGACTCCATCCTCCCGCCAAATCCATTTTCTCTCAGAGGTTTCCTGTGCCATTGGCTGCGCGGTCCCTGACTGCTTCTGTGGTTGACTATTTATAACATTGGCGCACAGATGGAGCGGCCGATCCAGTTTCCATGATGCCTGGGCTCCTAGGGCGTGCCTGCCTCTCCAGCACTGTCTGCTTTCCTGTGGCCCCCAGTACCCGACTTCCATGTGGTCATCGCTTGGGTTATTCTTAGGGCTGTATTGGGGTGAAAACAGAGCAGGAGGCCTGCTGTCCAGGACTCTGCTGATGCCAAGTACCACCAACTCCCACCCAGCTAGGCCACACTGAGGCGGGAGCAAGGACTTAGGTGTCACCATGCCTGCAGGACTCACCACCCAGAGTTGATGTCTTCAATTCCCGCACACTAGCCACCTGAGGTTATTGCCCCAAAGAATAGGAAGAGAAGATGCAAATGACAGAAATACAGAGAAAACAAAACAAAATTCACAGCCATCCTAGAGGACAGGATAGAACTGGCCCTGTGGCTTTCTGAGACTGTGCCTCCTTATAGGAGTAGAAAGCTTCATCTTTCTCTCACTGAGTCGCTGGTGGTTTCGAACTGCTGACCTTGAGGCTAGCAACCCAACATATAACTCACTATGCCACCAGGGCATGGTAAGACAGAGTTCTATTTGTCAGCTGTGAAAATTTGGCAAGCCATCTTACCTAGTGGGATTCTTTCTTTCTTCTATTTTAGTCAACAGCCAATACAGAGCATCGAGCATTGTCACGTACTGCCTCTGGGTGAAATAGAGCACAACTTCCACCTGAATGGAGCTTACGTGTTGGTGTGATGGACAAATAATAAAAAAAACTGTAAACTACCTCAAGTGCACAGATGCTAACATCATACCTACACGCGTGCATGCAGTTGCATGCGTTTGCATGCATGTTCTCCTGAGAAAAGGACCCCGAAGCAAAGAGACTCCAGAAGACTGAGCAGGCCTGGTGCCCAGACTGCGATTCCCAAATCAAACGAACCAGAGTTCCTCAGACCACTGCAGGCGTGTGGCAGGAGAGGAGGGAGCCTTGGTGGCACGCAGATTAAAGTGCTCAACGGCTACCTGGAAGGGGGGCTGTGCAAACCCACCAGCTGCTACGTGAGAGAAAGAGGATGCGGTCTGCTCCCATAAATACATTTTTAAAGCAACCAAAGCCAGTGCCATCAAGTCCTAATGACCCCCGAGGGCAAAGCAGACGGCCCCCCAGGTCTTCCAAGGCTGGACTCTTCACAAAAGCAGTCCTCCCCATCCTTCTCCCGCTCACGACTGCAGACCCGGCAGTGAGCAGTACAGCCCTTAGCCACGGTATTACCAGAAGATTCCATGACAGCCTTGGAACCCCCCTGGGGCAGCTCTACTGTGTCCTACGGGGTCACTCTGCATCGGCATTGACTCCAGGTCAGTGGGTTGGGTTGGGGCAGGATATGTACAAGATGTTCAAGTTTGAAACACAGGACATAAAGAAGTACCCACAGAGGTGTTAGGGGATGTTACAAAGACACAACACCAGCCTCAAGGGACGCCCACGGGACAAATGCGGGCCAATATGAGCAGGAAAATAAGAAGAAATGATAACCCACTAGAGAAAAACGGAATCCACACACTCACACAGACAAAAACCAGATAGGTACACGTTTTCAAATTAAAGGACTGAATGGAGGAGGGCTCCAGCCGGCGTTTGAAAAGCATCATCTTACAACGCACACATGAAGATTAATTCAGGCAAGAATCGCTATTGGACGCAAACTCTAGAGTGAGGGCTTGATGAGGCGCAGGATATCTGTTTGGTCATAAAGTGTCTCCCCACAGCTTGCTTATTGGCTGCAAAGGACGAAATACTAAAGATACATACACTGAAGACGTCAGACCACATCTTGCCAGGAGTCAAGATTAAAATGAACAGCATCAGGGAGGGTAGAATACTATTGTGTGACTCAAACAGGATAGGCTGTGAGAGACACGCACTGGCACTGCGTCGCCTGCACCTCATCACAGGGAAGCATCAGATATCCCCGTGTTAAATTAAACAGGGCTGCATTCTTGAAGAGCCCCAGGGACACTGTGGGGTAAGCCTTGGACTGCTATCCAAAAGGTCAGCTGTTCAAACCCACCAGATACTCTCTCAGGGGAAAAGATGTGGCTGTGCTTCAAGTGGCAAGTAGGTGTGAACTGCTGATCTTGCCGTTAACAGCCCGTTGTGTGACCGAGGGCACGCCCACTCCCGGGACTCCTTAGTCCTGTACTGGAGCAGAGGAGAGAGGGCAGAATGCATAAAGGAAAATCATTGGATTAACAGACATTAGATGAAAGTATTGTATCCATAGGAAATTTACTGAAGCGATACTATTCTGTGGTTCTGGAAGAGAATGTTCCTGTCTTTAGGAAATACACGCTGGACTATCTAGGAATCAAGGTCCCTGGGTAGAGCAAACATTTTGTGCTCCATTACTAATCCAAAGGTTGGCAGTTCCAATGCATATCCAGCAGTGGCCCAGAGGACAGGCCTGGTGATCACTGCTGTAAAGGTGAGGAGGTTCTGCTCCATAACGTACGGGGTTGTCATGAGTTAAACCATTAACCGGGTTTGGTTTATTCAAGGCGACAGTAGATGTAGCATTAGCCAACGGAGAGAAGTGGTGTGTGTGTGAAGATGAAAGTGGGCTCCAGAGAGGGAGGTAGATGAAGTAAAAACAAAAACTCAAACTCACAGCGCCCCCATAGGACAGGGTAGACTGCCCCTGTATGTTTCTGAGACTGTACCTCTTTACGGGGCTTTCGAATTGCTGACCTTGGGGTTGGCAGCCCAACAAGTAACAACTCCGCCACCAGGGCTCCTAAGATGAAGGAAGCCGGCTAAAATGTTAACAGTAGGTGAATCGGGGCGTCTTTGTAGACGCGTTTTGTGCTTTCCTATTCTTGTATCTTTTCTGAAAGCTTGAGCTAACTCCCCAACAATACATTTTTAAAAAGGAAATTGTGTGTGTGTGTGTGTGTGTGTGTGTGTGAGATAGATGGTGTTACCTTCTACGGAGAAAAGTCAAGCAGCATTGCCAACGAGAGTAAGAGCCGTGAGGAAAGCGTTCTCTGGGAAAGTGCCTTGAGTGGTGTCCCCCACAGCTCTATGGGTCAGTGAGGGAAGGTCGTGTCTTGTGGTGGGACCGGCCCTAAGGTCCTCTCTGTGCATTGGCTGCTCTGAGCAGGATGTCAACCCCGGGGCTTGGTGGGACCATAAGGAAGGGGTGATTCAACCAAGGTGTAGTATAGCACTGATAAAACTCACATCAATTCTTTAGTTCCTGAATGCTTCCTTCCCTGCCACTACCATGACCCACTTCTACCTTACAAATCTGGCTAGACTGGAGCACACACACTGGTACAGATAAGAGCTCTTAACACATGGAATTCAGGACAGATAAACCCCTCAGGAAGAGTCGTGGGAGTAGCGATATCATGAGAGTAGGGGGATGGCCGGGGAGAGGGAGAAAGGAGACCCCATCACAAGATTGGATATATAGCCCCCCAACACACACACACACAAGGGGATGAATAACAGAAATGTGGATGAAGGGAGACAAGGGACAATGTGAGATATGAGCTAATGATAACAATAGATAATTGATCAAGGATTCACCAGGATGAAAGGGTAGGGGAGGGAGGGGTAAAAAGAGGAGCTGATACCAAGGGCTCAAGTAGAAAATGCTTGAGAAACATGATGGTAACATATGTACAAATACGCTTGATACAATGGATGTATGGAATGTTATAAGTGCTGTAAGAGCCCCCAATAAAATGATTTTATTTTAAAAGGAAAGTGATTAGAACTGGAAGAGTTGCTTAAGGTGAATGAGTTTCTCTGCAGGTGACTGGGGTAGATCAGTCCAGGCAGAGGAAACCAAGCCAGCGGGGCAGGAGTTGAGCAAGTGAGGGAAGAGCAGGAGGTGAGGTCAGAGAAATGGCAGAGAGCCAGACTGGGCAAGGCCTCCTGGGGCATTCTCAACCCCCAGGAGTAAGAGAAGGTCATTAGAGGGCTTTGAGCAGAGGAGTCACGTGATCTGACTGATGTTTCCAACACTCTGCACTCTGCTGTGTTGAAAACAGAGGGCAGAGGAGGTGAGAGCAGAAGCAGGGGAGCAGAAAGTAAGTGGGTTGACGCACCGATTCAGGCAACAAGTGATTGTGGGCTTGGAAGCACGTCAAGAGCTGAGGAACTTGGGAGCCATGCTTGGACTCGTGTCAACTGTAAAGCGTTCGCTGGTGGATGGGGAGTGAGGGACAAGAGAGGTTCTAAGGCTGACACAAGCTTCTCAAGTTTTTTGGCCTGAACTGTAGCTACGTGGATAGAATTACCATGAACTGCCAAGGGGAAGCCTATGGGGAAAATGAGGTGCTGTGCTGGTGACATGGGTGAGGTGTTGGGCTGTCAACCACATGGTCGATGGTTCAAACCCACCACCTGCTGCGAAGGAGAAAAATGAGGCCATCTGCTTCTCTGTAGACTTGCAGCGTTGGAATCCAGATAGGGCATTTCTCCTCGGTCCCATAGCGTCATAGGAGTTGGAATTGACCCCACTGGAACAAGTGTGGTTTGCTTTGTGGGACAAGCAGTTTGGGATGGGAGGGTGGTGTGTGCTGTTGGAAATATGTAGGCTTGGGATGCTCAGTGGGGATATTTAAGTGAAGGTGTGGAGCAGGCAGATGTATACAGGAGTCTGCAGACCCGGCAAGAGACTAGGATACAGAGGCTATTTGAAGTCACGAGAGCAGATGGCCACCAGGGAGTAGGAAAAATGGAGAGGTCCAAGGATTGGGTTTGGTGGATGCCAACTTTAAGACGTCTTGGAAATGAGGAGGAAGCAACAACAGAGAGTGAGACCGAGCAGCCAATGAGGCAGGAGAGGGTGGCATTCTAGAAGCCAAGGGAAGGACGTGGTTTTTGAAGGAGGAGTGATCAGTTGAGCCAGAGGCAACTGACAAGTCACGTGAGTTGAGAGTTACAATTCAATGGCAGGATGTCATGGCATGAAGGTCCCAGGGAACACGGTTTTGCTAGGCTGTGGAGATGCAAGTCAGTACTAACAGAAGAGGAGCGGAGGCAGGACACACGGACAGCTCTTGAGAGTTTTGCTTTCAAGAAAGAGAAAACCCAGGCAGCAGCTGCGGGAGCAACAAGGGTCCAGAGAAGTATTTTCTTAAATGAACAAAGGGGACCAGGTCTCCGTTCCAAGGTCAGGGAGAGGTTGCTGTCATTGTGTATAAGGGACTTCATTGTTTCTAGATAAGCGGGAGCTATTGTTACTCTGACTGTATCTCTGGGCTGACCCTGCTCTCCGTTGACCTTTTAAAGTCCCTTGGGTTAAAGCGTAACTTTTCTCTGCCAGGTTTCTTTTTGAGGCTCTTCTAGAAAGCTCTAGTCTCGCTCTTCCTTAGGAAAAAAAAGTCTCATTTGGACTTTTTTCTTCCATAATTTCCTAGAAATACCCCCAGTTCCATACTAACTGCCCTGGCACATCCCTCTGAGCAATGACTCCCATCCTCCACTCCTAGGGCCCTGAGAAAACAATCTCAGACAACAACCTCAGACTTCTCATTCTCAAGCAGACGCCCAAGCTGAGGGGGAGGGGACATCTCCGACCCCACAGTCCTCAGGTGGGTGAAAAGTAGAGATTTCTGGAGGTGGTATCAGCGGAGGGGAGGGTATAAGATGATGAGTTCTTAGAGAAGGGATAACTTCAAGATCTTTCCCCAGAAAGCACTGCCAGTTCTTGTCAACCCCGGGGTGCCAATATGTATGTGTCAAAAGCCTTAACTATGGCTTAACGTTGATCTATCTGTCGACTTCTAAGCACCTATCTCAGAAAAAAAGTAACCACTTTGAGAGTCCATAAGGATATGGGAAGGAATGTTGAGCATAGAATTGCCCATAGTCAAAACACTGGAACTATCCATAGGGTTAACCAGAGAGGGCTAGTGGACAGTTAACAACAACCAAACCAAAATACTCACTGCCTTTGAGTCCACTCTGACTCATAGAAAGCTTCATCCACAGAGAGGACCACATGGCCGGCCCCAATATGAGACACGGCATCCCTCACTGACCCATAGCCCTACAGGAGACAACATGGGATACACAGTGTGGGAATTGCACCCGATCTGATCCCGCCACACCGAGGCAAAACACTGAGGGGGTGCATCAGAACAGCAAGAGAACGGAGCGGCGAGGTCCCCAGGGAATGCTGAAGGTGGACTTTGGGGCCAGGGCGTGGTGCCCCAATAGACTGGACTGGAAAATACTCCTAAAGGCCAACAAACAGTCCTTGAACTAACTACAAGCTTTTCTTTCTTGTTGTGTTATTTTGTTTTTGTCATTGGTTTCAAAGACATGGGAGAGGGGCAGGTGGGGGGGAAAGGTAATGGTGTTAACAAACCCAGGGACAAGGGAACAACAAGTGATCCAAATCAGTGGTGAGGAGGGTGTAGGTGGCCTGGTAGGCCGTGATCAAGGGTAATGTAACCAAAAGGAATTACTGAAACCCAAATGAAGACTGAGCATGATAGTGGGACAAGAGGAAAGTCAAAGGAAATAGAGGAAAGCGCTAGGAGGCAAAGGGCATTTATAGAGGTCTAAATAAAGGCATGTACATATG
>NW_022103968.1:33413664-33415627 GCF_000313985.2 Echinops telfairi | reverse complement strand
CTCCCTGGGGGACGGACAACAGAAAAGTGGGTGAAGGGAGACGTCGGACAGGGCAAGATATGACAAAAAAATAATTTATAAATCATCAAGGGTTCATGAGGAAGGGGGGAGTGGGGAGCGAGGCGAAAAAATGAGGAGCTGATGCCAGGAGTTTAGGTGGAGAGCAAATGTTTTGAGAATGATGAGGGCAATGAATGTACAAATGTGCTTTGCAAAACTGATGTGTGTATGGATTCTGACAAGAGTTGTATGAGCCCCTGATAAAATGATTAAAAAAAAAAGAGAGAGAGAAAGAAAGCTTCATCTTTCTCCCAAGGAGTGGCTGGTAGCTTCAAACTGCTGCTCTTGTGGTCAGCAGCTCAGTGTGCAACCCCTGCACCCCCAGTAAACACTGTGGCCACCACCTCCGACTGTAGGGGCCCTCTGCATGTCAGAGCAGCCCTGGGCACCACAGCGCCCTCAGTGGCTGGTTTGGGGGTGTTTGCATGGAGATCTGTCTGTTCGACTGCTTCAAGTTTTCAGGCGTGGGTAGGCAGACTGTGGCACTTACACAACTTCATGTCAACTTGATAAAGGAATGAAGGGGTGGAGCCTAGACTGTCAATCAGGTCTCAGCCTGATGATCCTTCCTTGTGGGCGTGGCCTTCTCATGAGGATTCTGGGAATTCTTTCTCGCTGCTCCACTTTCCTGTTGATTAGTCACATGGAGCCATACTGATGGCAGCCAGCGCCCTGGAGATGCGTCCACTGCCACTGAACCCACAGGACTTTCCACCCACTGGCCTGTGTCCTTCCTGCATTCAGCATCATTGCATGTGCTGCGTGAGTCTGAAGAGGGATTCATGGGATAAAATTGGACATACGGGCTAACATCAAACTTAGGGACTTGATCTGGACTGGGCTGGGATGTTTTCTTAGTCTTCAATTCCTCTTTGATAGAAAGCTCTTTCATATGCATCCGTGAGTGTCTCTGGATTTGTTTCTCTAGTCTACCTGGCCTAATACACAGACCTGCTTTCAAGGTGTCTCTGGGTAGACTCCAACTTCTCAACTTTGAGCTAGCAGCCAATCATGTTACCCACTTGCCCCACCTTGGCTCTGCCTAAACAGACCTTCCCATTCATACCATGAGATACGACATCATCATTAAAATATTAATGTAGAGATGAATGTGGAGGATTCCTGGTGCTGTAGTGGAGTATGCATTGGGCTACTAACCTCAAGGTTAGCAGTTCAAAACAACCAGCCACTCCTTGGGAGAAAGACAAGACCTTGTCCTCTAGTGTCCCTATAAACCTGGATCATCTCAGCGTCAGTGAGTTTGGTTTTGGGGGGAGATATGAGTATGTATTATCAAGAATACATATTCAACTCTGACTCAGAGCTCCCCTACACGACAGAGGAGAACTTCTCCGGTGGGTTTCCAAGTCTGGAAATCTTTGCTTCATCTTTCGCCCTTGGGGCAGCTAGTGGGTTGGAACTGCTGTGGACACAGCCACATAAGCTGCCTTCAGTCGGGCCATTTGTTACTGCAGATGAAGGCCTCTTGACTGATACAGAACATAACGGGGGGTAGAAAGCTCATGGTGACCTGTGAGCATTGCAGGCCTATAACGCTAAGTGAAAAACAAACAACAACAAATAGTTCGAAACGCCAAGGCCACTGTCATGGCGTCATTCTGACTCGTCGTGATCCCGTAGGACAGAGGAGAACTGCTTCAGGAGTTTCTGAGACTCGAACGCTTTACAGGAGTTAAGACTACCTCATAGGTGTCGATAGGATTAGGTAGCAGGCATCAAAGACACAGAACAAAAGAACATATCAGTGTGAATGAGGGGGGCGCAGGGTGGAGACCCACAGCCCATCTGTAGACAATTGGACATCCCCTTACAGAAGGGTCACAAGGAAGGGACGAGCCAGTCAGGGTGCAGTGATGAAACATACAACTTTCTGCTAGTCTAG